>NW_024113120.1:0-31698 GCF_003073215.2 Triticum urartu | reverse complement strand
GAGAGAATGCGAAGTTGCAGCTATGGCGAACTTTTAATCTAAACAAAACCCAAAGTCTAAACGACGCCCTAAGGGCTGTATATATGGAGGAAGAGAGGGGAATTTCGTGGCCCTTGAGGGTGGGGTCCGAAACCAACCCTAACTCTTGTTTCCCCACACATACGGACTCTAAAAATAGCCTATACTTAAGTATTTCGAAATTACATGGGTCTGGCCCATTAATAAGGTGACGCAGCACCTAGAATAGCCTATGGACGAATATTATGAAGTGGCATCTTGTATATTTCGTCCATGGCTTCATGCACTCCTTATGGCGGCTTCAAAGTCCTGAAATCATCACTTGTAACTCCGTTCTTGATCCCCTTGCGCATGTCATCCATGCGTGTTCTTGCTCCAATGTTCATCCTTCTCCAAGCTAGGCCCTTCATTTGAAAGCAAAACAAATGTATCCAATTTAGGCAGCATCATAATCTCATGAACATTAGAATCATTACCAAGAAACGAAAGTACCTGGTAATTTAATTGGCGTGCGCGAGCTCTAGTAATTGGTCCAGTATATGTAACAGTAGGGGCTGTGGGTGTAACAATGGTATTGATGTCCTCATCATCCTCCCCTTCTTGAAATGAAGTCGTCCTCGACGGAAGCTCATCTTCCTCACCCAAATAAGGCTTCAAATCTGCAATATTAAAAGTGGGACTAACCCCAAAATCTGCAGGTAGCTCAAGTTTATATGCATTATCATTTATTTTCTCTAAAACCTTAAAAGGACCATCAGCACGTGGCATTAGCTTTGATTTGCGCAGATTAGGAAATCTATCTTTACGCAAATGTAACCAAACAAGATCTCCAGGTGCAAACACAACATGTTTTCTACCCTTATCTCCAGCAAGTTTATATTTAGCATTCATACGCTCAATGTTTTCCTTAGTTAACTCATGCATTTTTAAAATCAATTCAGAACGTTCTTTAGCATCAAAATTAACCTTCTCCGAAGATGGAAGAGGCAACAAATCAATAGGTGCACGAGGTAGGAAACCATACACAATTTCAAAAGGGCACATCTTAGTAGTAGAATGCAATGAACGATTATAAGCAAATTCAATATGAGGCAAGCATTCTTCCCACATTTTCTTGTTATTCTTCAAAACAGCCCTAAGCATAGTAGACAATGTTCTATTGACTACTTCAGTTTGTCCATCAGTTTGGGGGTGACAAGTAGTACTAAAAAGCAGCTTAGTCCCCAACTTAGCCCATAAACATCTCCAAAAGTGGCTAAGAAATTTAGTATCACGATCTGAAACAATAGTATTTGGCACACCATGTAAGCGAATAATTTCACGAAAGAACAAATCAGCAACATTAACAGCATCATCGCTTTTATGACATGGTATAAAGTGTGCCATTTTCGAGAACCTATCCACGACAACAAATATGCTATCCCTCCCCTTCTTTGTTCGAGGTAAACCTAAAACAAAGTCCATAGATATATCCTCCCAAGGAACACTAGGTACAGGCAAAGGCATATATAAACCATGAGGATTGAGTCGTGACTTAGCTCTTTGACATGTAGTGCAGCGAGCAACAAAACGCTCAACATCCCGTCTCATCTTTGGCCAAAAGAAATGTGTAGCAAGTATATCCTCCGTCTTCTTGACGCCAAAGTGTCCCATTAATCCTCCTCCATGCGCCTCCTGCAACAACAAAAGACGAACGGAGCTAGCTGGAATGCATAGCTTGTTAGCACGAAACACAAATCCATCGTTAAGAACGAACTTGTTCCAAGTTCTCCCTTCCTTACAATTCTGCAATACATCTTTAAATTCAGCATCATTAACATATTGATCCTTGATGGTCTCCAAACCAAATATTTTAAAGTCAAGTTGTGAAAGCATAGTATAACGACGAGACAAGGCATCAGCAATAACATTTTCTTTACCCTTCTTGTGTTTAATCACATAAGGGAAAGTCTCAATGAATTCAACCCATTTAGCATGTCGACGGTTCAGTTTTGCTTGACTTTTAATGTGTTTCAAAGATTCATGATCAGAATGTATAACAAATTCCTTGGGCCATAAATAATGTTGCCATGTTTCTAAGGTCCGAACAAGAGCATATAATTCTTTATCATAAGTAGAATAGTTCAGACTAGGCCCACTCAATTTTTCAGAAAAGTATGCAACAGGTTTTCCATCTTGTAATAACACACCTCCTAATCCAATTCCACTAGCATCACATTCAAGCTCAAAAGTCTTATTGAAATTAGGAAGTTGGAGTAAAGGAGCATGTGTCAACTTATCTTTCAATACCGTGAAGGCTTCTTCCTGTGCGGTACCCCAAACAAAAGGTACATCCTTCTTTGTAAGCTCGTTGAGAGGTGCAGCAATGGTGCTGAAATCTCTCACAAAACGCCTATAGAAACCAGCGAGGCCAAGGAAACTCCTCACTTGTGTGACCGTTTTGGGCTGCGGCCAACTCTCAATAGCTTCAATCTGCTATCACACTTAGATGGGCATTCTCTCGCATAATGACCTCCACCCTTGCAACGTCGACAAATAATATCATGTGTTTGCCCTGTTGATGCCATGGATGAAGAAGAGCTCTTTGCAGGCCCAGAAGGTGTGCTCTTGGCAGATAGTGGTGATTGTGCCTGCTTTATTGTATCACGGTTGGAGGTGGCAGCCGACGGAGGCGCCGGTGAAGCAGAACGTGTGGAAGTAGATGATGCACGTGGTGTCCATGAAGAAGGTCGACCTGCAGAAAAGTTAGTCCGCGCCAATGCCTGTCGATCCTGCACTTCACGTTCAGCTTTACAAGCAAGATGGAATAAACGAGTGATATTAGTATACTCCTTATACTCTAGAATCGTCTGAATCTCTCTATTTAATCCACCCATAAAACGTGCAAGCATAGCTTCATTCTCCTCAACAATACCACATCTAATCATGCCAGTTTGTAATTCCTGATAATATTCTTCTACAGAATTTTTTCCCTGTCTTAAGCGCTGCAATTTTTGAAGTAATTCACGTTGATAATATGGTGGAACCCAACGAGTACGCATAGCAGTTTTCAAAGCAGCCCAAGTAGCAGGAATGGGATATAATCTACAATGCTCAGACCACCAAACACATGCAAAACTAGTGAATGCACAAACAGCAGCAGGAACACGTCTCTCCTCGGGATATTGTAAACATGTAAATCGTTGTTCAGTTTCTAACTCCCAAGTAAGATATATATCAGGAACATATCTACCCTCAAATGGTGGAATATTCAATTTTAGTTTAGGGAGATGGTCATGATCTCGTACCTGAGGGTGAGCCCTACCATTGCCATTATTTGCATGTGGACGACCTGATGGTTGCTGTGCTGGTGGTGGCACGTAGTTCTGATTTTGATCAACCTCATCCTCGTAATCGCCAGCAAAATCATCCTCCTCCGCATCAGCAGCAGGAGCCACAGAAGTAGCAACAGCAGCACCAACAGTTTGGCCAGGTGCAAGAGGGAGACGGCTCGCTCGGCGGAGGGCTGTTTCACGATGTGTAGGTAGTCGTCGTTGTTGTTGTTGTAGAGGTGCGTTAGGTGCAGCCGGTGGTGGTGGTGGAAGACGCGCGAGCAATTCATTAAACCTGTCATCGAGCTTTGTTTCGAACGTCTTCTCCATGTCATCTATCTTCTCCATGGCCTCTTCAAATCTGTTTAGCACATCCTGCACCTGTCCATTCATCATTTGCTGAAATTTATCATGCAACTCCTGATTCGTCATGTTCTCCCAGTCAGTCTCGTCGGCTTGTGATCCTGCCATGGTTAGCAACAATAGAAAACACACAAGAATATGATCCTACAGAATACTAACAAGAGGTGGTGGTGGCGGGTGTCACAAATCCGTCAAGCAAATCTCAAATTCTTACCAGTTCTTACCCAGCAGCAGGCGGTGATCGGCAACCGTTGTAGTCAAAACTCTCAAAAGCTTGGATAGAGCGATTGCCAGGGAGAGTCAAACGCACGACGTAGAGGTATGTGGAGCTGGGAAGGCTTATAGTATGGTAGCAAAAAGGGTCAGCAATAATCAATTCAGAGATGCAAAGTTGAATAAACGCTCAACGACGGTACTGTGCTGGTCCTAGGCTAGACCGTGCTAGAGACGCGAGCCTAGAACACTAACAAAATCACGGCGCTGCACGTAAATAAGGGAAAAGCACACTCTGGAACTCTTTTTTTTTTTTTTTTTTGCGCTCCTCTTTTTTTTTGCGCTCCTTTTTTGCGCTCCTCTTTTTTTTTGCGAAAAATTACTATAATGGCGAGTGTCTCAAAACTCTTCCCTCGTCAAACTGATAGGATGGGCACGAAATTTTTTTTTTCACTTTTTTTTTTCGGAAATCAGGGCAGCGACGACGAAAAAGTGCGACAAAAAATCACTATGATGGCACGTGGCTCAAAAGACTCAGAAAAGCCTAAAAATAGGATAGGGAAAAAATATTTTTGCCCGTGAAAATTTTGGCCTAAAAACTGCCCGGGGGTCTCCAGACTTTTTTTTTCCGAGACCTACGCAGGCAAGGAAACACGAATCGGAATTGAGATTGATCTCAAAAACAAACCTAATATGAGAAGAACTCGGATTGGTGGTGGATATATGGTGGTGGTATATGGCAGCGGTGGTGGTATATGGTAGCGGTGGTGGTATATGGATAGAGATTGATGGTGGTATATGGATACGGATTGGTGGTGGTATATGGATATGGATTCAGAGCGGTGGCGATAAGCAAAAGTGGTAGATGGGCGATGATGATGGTGCGGCGGCGGCGTGACAACTTGTGACCAGAACTCGAAACTCTAAAAGACTAGACTCTAAGACCAGCAACTTGACACGACGATGCAACCGCAAATTCAACAAAGCAAAAACCCTAAAAAGATTATGCAAAGGCTCAGATTGGTTCGGATATGATGAACTAACCCTAATTTTTTTTTTGTGTGCTTTTTCGTGGACTGTAGGTATGAAGAACAGACTCGATCTAATCTACGAAAAACTGTAAAATCTCACCGAGCAACCTGGAAATCTGATACCACTTGATAGAGGCAAAGGTGTCCCGATGTTTCGATGAGATGGTGGCTATCGTTTTCTGTGGGAGTCGACCTTGACGATCCGACTACGAACGTGCGAGACGTCGCGCCTTAGCAATCGCTAAACCAACTTCCGAGGGGTTATTGACCACGCCGGAGCACGATCAACCTGACCACGAGGGCCTGTTTCCTGCGAGCAAACGAAGAACAAGCAAGAAACTGAGATTGCAATCTGGATATTGCGAATATAAGATGAAAGCTTTATTGATCAAGGTGGGGTTCTGTGACGTCTTGGTCTGGTCGTTGGACACAAACGAAGTACGCGAAGTTGCAGCTATGGCGAACTTTTAATCTAAACAAAACCCAAAGTCTAAACGACGCCCTAAGGGCTGTATATATGGAGGAAGAGAGGGGAATTTCGTGGCCCTTGAGGGTGGGGTCCGAAACCAACCCTAACTCTTGTTTCCCCCACACATACGGACTCTAAAAATAGCCTATACTTAAGTATTTCGAAATTACATGGGCCTGGCCCATTAATAAGGTGACGCAGCACCTAGATTAGCCTATGGACGAATATTATGAAGTGGCATCTTATATATTTCGTCCATGGCTTCATGCACTCCTTATGGCGGCTTCAAAGTCCTGAAATCATCACTTGTAACTCCGTTCTTGATCCCCTTGCGCATGCCATCAACTTCATGCGTGTTCTTGCTCCAATGTTCATCCTTCTCCAAGCTAGGCCCTTCATTTGAAAGCAAAACAAATGTATCCAATTTAGGCAGCATCATAATCTCATGAACATTAGAATCATTACCAAGAAACGAAAGTACCTGGTAATTTAATTGGCGTGCGCGAGCTCTAGTAATTGGTCCAGTATATGTAACAGTAGGGGCTGTGGGTGTAACAATGGTATTGATGTCCTCATCAAATCAACAGGTAACTCAATACATGACGCATTCAAGTTAACTAGGCATGCATCATTCTCATGTGAAGTTATATCATCAATACCTTTACTGTTACCTTGTGGCAAAGATGTAGCTGATGTAGGTACGGACGTTGACAATGTACCATACCCTTGAGATGATGCCGTGCTCATAATCTGAGGTGCAATGATGGAGGAACCCACCGGCGGTGGTGAGCATGAACTGGAATAGTAGTTGTTGTAGTCACCTAATGCATCCTCCTGTATCTGTCTCTCAAAGGTACAAGCACGGACATACATACCAGTAATGCAACGAGGAATATACTGAAATCTTGCCTGAATATCATGGTTCAAACCACCACAAAATCTATTCATTGTATCATTCTCAGATTCTTCTATGTCACAATGATGCATATAAGATTTGAACTCTTGGTAGTAAGCATGAACAGTGTTCTTGCCTTGTTTAAATTGTTCAAATTTGCGAAGCAATTCACGACGATAATAAGGAGGGAAAAATTGTTGTCTCATTACAGCTTTCAAAACTTTCCAAGTTGTCGGTTGGTTATCAATGTTTTTCTTACAATGTACACTCCACCAAATAGAAGCAAAATCAGTAAATGCTCTAGTGGCTGCTCGCACTCGCTCAAGTTCAGAAAAGTCATGGTGACTAAAAACTTGTTCTACTTCAAGCTCCCATGCTAGATAAGTAGTAGTATTAAATCTACCCTCAAATGACGGTAAAAAGATAACCTGACCATGTGCTTGTGTGTGTTGTCCCAACTCTCGTGATGGTGAAGATGTGTCCATCGTCCAAGAACTTCCATCTTCGAACCTGTCATGATTAGTAGAAACAAGAAACAAAATTCAAGAATAATGTTCCTATGAACTACTAGGGTGTGGTGGTAAAGCGCTCACAGTAAAGCAAATATCAATATCTTACAAGTTCTTACCAAGCAGCAGGTGGTGACAGGCAACCAACGGTGTCAAATAACTCTAAGATTGTGTAAAGCGATTGCCAGGGGAACGTACGTATACACGGTGTAGAAATATGTGGAGCTGGGTTGGCTATATATGGTAGCAAAAGATTAGCAATAATCAATTCAGAGATGCAATGTTGAATAAACGCTCAACGACGGTACTGTGCTGGTCCTAGGCTAGACCGAACTAGAGACGCGAGCCTAGAACACTAATGAGGTCACGTCGTAGCACAACTAGCATCAATGAAGGATACTAAGTAGCTCTAGACAGCAAGATATAAGTGAAGATCACAACGGCAGTAAAGATAATGATGTGAAACAACAGCCAAGCAAGATATATCAACAACTTTGTCTCCACTTTCCTCTGAAAAAGTTTGTGCCGATGTTTTTGAATTTTTTTTCAAGAATTGTATTGACTCAAGCTTTCAAACACAAAAGGAATCACTCAATTCCGAGTTGATATGAGGAGTCAAAAAATTCGAAAACTGGCCTGAAAAACTGGAATAAGCTGTGTTCATGAACTTCGGAGGGCAAAAAGACCTATTTAGAAGCCGATTTTGAGGTGCCAAATATTGAACTAGCTTCTTCAACTATTTAGATGCGGCTCGTCGCTAGCTTTCATTTGAGTACTTGCGGAGGCAAAACGGACTTCGTATGAGGAAGTTATGCCTGTTTTACTGAACAGTGCACAAAACATATTCCAATCCGAATTCAACTACGAGATTGAGTCTAAAAAGATCCGAATTTTGTTTTTTTATTCTCTCTTTTTTCCTCACACTTTTTTTCTTTCTCTCCTTTTTTTCTCTGACTTTTTTTCTCTCGTTTTTTTCTCCCTCTTTCCAAAACAAACTAGATAAGATGCAGATTGGATCAAGCAAAGATGTGAACGATCTCAACTATTATTATGACAATGAATGGTGGGTAGCACGTGATGGAAATTGATGGATGGGTGGTGGACAGCGGAAGAGATAATGATGCAGCGGTGGCGTGACTAATGTGAACAGAACTCGAAACTCTAAACGAACTAGACACTAAGACCAGCAACTCGACACGACGATGCAACCGATAATTCAACTATGCAAGCAATGAAAAGAAAGTTGCAAGGGCTCAGACTGGCTTGGACCAAGGATGAATAGATCTAACTCTTTTTTGTGGCTTTTTCTTGGACAATAGGTAAGAAAATAAATCTAATCTAGGAAAACTGGAAATTCTCACCGAGCAACCTGAAAACTGATACCACTTAATAGAGGCTAAGGTGTCCCGATGTTTCGATGAGATGGTGGCTATCGTTTTCTGTGGGAGTCGACCTTGACGATCCGACTACGAATGTGCGAGACGTTGCGCCTTAGCAATCGATAAACCAACTTCCGAGGGTTATTGACCACGCCGGAGCACGATCAACCTGACCACGAGGGTCTGTTTCCTGCGAGCAAACGAAGAACAAGCAAGAAACTGAGATTGCAATCGGGATATTGCGAATATAAGATGAAAGCTTTATTGATCAAGGTGGGGTTCTGTGATGTCTTGGTCTGGTCGTTGGACACAAACGAAGTACGCGAAGTTGCAACTATGGCGAACTTTTAATCTAAACAAAACCCCAGGAAAAAGCTACTAGATGGATCTACTTATATAGGAGCAACGGGTGGCGGACAAGGAGGTGGGAGGACGTCCCAAGGAAGCCTAAAACTAACCCTAGGTCGTAAGGCTCATGGGCCCAAGTGGAGGTGATGCAACACCTTTGGGCTTGTAGTTTGTCTCGGATTCTACTGCAATGTCAGATTGTATCGTCCGTAAATCAACGCTCCGGACGAATTTTAAGGTGAATCCAATTGGGTTGGAAAGAGCACGAAATCTAGTTTCCAACAAAAAAAGAATCACCCAATTCGAAGTCCGTATGCAAAAGTTGTTGGCGTTTTGAGTCAGGTATGTCTGTGCAGTCCGAATCTAAATTCAGAACGTAAGAGACTTGGACTCTATCTTCTCTTGGCCCAAAAGTGACGTGAGAGGACTTTTTGAACATAACCTAAACTTCTCCTTTTCCCTTATCTTCATATGTGGATTGTACAAATGTCACATACACCTGCAATTAGAAAAAACACAAAAGTGTGTGAAGTATTTTTGTTCTGGATAACATAAATAGATTATTGAATAGTTTGCATTAGAAATTACCTGACAAATATGCATGTATGCAATATTTTTGGTCGTATCCAAGGTAGTCATGTACTCATCATCCTTAATAGAGGCAAGGGTCCCGATCTTTCGATGAGATGATAACTATCGATTTGGTGGAGACGACTTTGACGATCCGACTACAAACGTGCACGACGTTGCGCCTTAGCAACCGCTAAACCAATCTCCTGAGGTTACTGACGATGCTGGAAGCACGGTCAGCCTGACCACGAAGGTCTATTCCTGCAAGCAATCGAAGAACGAGCAAGAATATGATAAAGCAATCTGAATATCGCAAATATATATGAAGTATTGATAATGGTGGGGATCCGGAAGCGGTCTTGGTCTGGTCGTTGGACACAAACGAAGTACACGAAGTTGCAATGGCTAACTTTTAACTAAACAAATCCCCCGGAAAAAGCTACTAGATGGATCTACTTATATAGGAGCAAGGGGTGGCGCCCAAGGAGGTGGGAGGACGTCCCAAGGCAACCTAAAACTAACCCTAGGTCGTACAAGGCTCATGGGCCCAAGTGGAGGTGATGCAACACCTTTGGGCTTGTAGTTTGACTCGGATTCTGCTGCAACGTCAGATTGTATCGTCCGTAAATCAACGTTTCGGACGAATTTGAAGGTGAATCCAATTGGGTTGGAAAGAGCACGAAATCTAGTTTCGAAAAAAAAGAATCACCCAATTCTGAGTCCGTATGCAAAAGTTGTTGGCGTTTTGAGTCAGGTATGTCTGTGCAGTCTGAATCTGAATTCAGAACGTGAGAGACTTGGACTCTATCTTCTCTTGGCCCAAAAGTGACGTGAGAGGACTTTTTGAACATAACCTAAACTTCTTATTTTCCCTTATCTTCATATGTGGATTGTACAAATGTCCCATACACCTGCAATTAGACAAAACACAAAAGTGTGTGAAGTATTTTTGTTCTGGATAACATAAATAGATTATTGAATAGTTTGCATTAGAAATTACCTGACAAATATGCATGTATGCAATATTTTTGGTCGTATCCAAGGTAGTCATGTACTCATCAGAGCCTCCACCGGAGAAGATCCCCCAAGCGGATTCAAGACCTCCTTGCGGAGAAGAACATCAAGACCCCGTCTTGTGCGGCCCCATCAAGACCTCCTCATGGAGAAGAACCGGTTACCGTGTATCGTCCCTAGTTGTCCGTGGATTCGTGTATCGTCCTATGTACTCGAGGATCTAGCCCATGTGTGACTTATTCATGTCGGTTTAGTGATTTCCTCTTGGGTTTTCCCTCGTTTTCCCCTCGTGTTCTTCGCATTCTTGGACGGGATCCGCTCCTTTCGTGAAAGATTGGCCCCTAGGGTTCCTACCCTACATCATAGTGCGATAAGCAACAATGGCTATTTAACATGCCAAGACCAAGGAGGAGCTACGTACGGGTCCTGAAAACAGGTAGAAGGATCGTTCAGAAGAACATCTAGATATTCCCCCATAGGTCTGTGCTACATGCCACTTTGGTATATCCGTCCATCGAAAGGACAGATTATGAGGCTGTCGAGAGGGGCTTGCGGAAAAGAAACCTGGAAAGGATAAAAATAAAAGTAAAAGTATGTGTGTCCAAGGAAGGTTGAGCCATATTGTGGACCACAGTCTGGTTATGCCTCCGTCTCTGCCCATGGTATTTTTAGTACGTAGTTATGTACGCGCGGTACGTATGTCGCCACTTGGTCGGGACTGTGACGGAGGTCGAATTGCTAATCGAGCTCCTGACGAGCTGGACTGTCCTGCCGTAGAGTAGTCCGGACTTGTTTGACAGTGCCCGAGAGTATGGTCGCTGAATTAAGGTTCTGCTTGTGAAGGCCACTCTATACCTCTGATGCTAGGGCCGAAGTGTGCTCCTCGGTACGGAGGGAGCGCTCCGTGTTTCCATTGACTGTTATGGCACCGCGTGGTCCGGGCATCTTGAGATTGAGATAAGCATAGTGCGGCACCGCATTGAATCGGGCAAACGCGGTTCGTTCGAGCAGTGCGTGATAGCCACTTCGGAAGGGGACGATATCGAAGATTAACTCTTCGCTTTGGAAGTTGTCCGGAGATCCGAAGACGACCTCCAATGTGATTGAGCCCGAGCAGCGGGCCTCTACACCTGGTATAACTCCTTTAAAGGTAGTTTTGGTGGTCTTGATCCTTGATGGATCGATGCCCATTTTGCACACTATATCCTGATAGAGCAGGCTGAGGCTGCTGCCACCGTCCATGAGGACTCGTGGTGGAATCTATCAATTATTGGGCCGAGAACCAGTGCGGCTGAACCGCCATGACGGATACTGGTCGGGTGGTCCCTGCGACCAAAGGTGATCGGGCATGACGATCATGGGTTGAATTTTGGGGCGACTAGCTCTATCGCATACACGTCCCTGAGCGCGCGCTTCTTCTCCCTCTTGGGGATATGGGTAGCGTATATCATGTTCACCGTTTTGATTTGAGGGGGAAACTTCTTCTGTCCCCGTGTGTTCAGTGGACGGGGCTCCTCGTCATCATTCTCGCTTTGCGACCCCTTCTACTTGTCTTCGGCATTTAACTTGCCGGCCTCTTTGAAGCCCAACAACTCCGATGAGTATGATTGGCTAGTTTATCAGGGGTGCCATGGTCTGACATGGACGATCGAGTATGCAGTCCAGGCTGGAAGGGCCCTGATTATTTCTTTTATATGGCTTCTTCCGCTGACCGGACTTGGAGCCACTGAATCCGGCGTTGACCATCGTGTCATCGGTATTGTCACCGTTGCTTGGACGCTTGTGTCTGTTGCGTCGAGGCTTGCCGTTGCTATTTCTGGCTTCCGAAGTGCCAGGTTCGCTTGCATTGTTATTGCTACGGGCTAGCAGCTATCTTCGCCCGCACAAAAGCGGGTCATAAGCGCCGTCAGGGCTGCCATGGAATTCAACTTTTCTTGGCCGTGGTGTCGGGCGAGCCATTTGTCTCGGATGCAATGTTTAAAGGCCGCTAGGGCTTCGGCATCCGCACAGTCGGCGATCTGGTTCTTTTTGGTTAAGAACCTAGTCCAAAATTTCCTGGCTGAATCTCCGGGTTGTTGAATTATGTGACTTAAGTCGTCGGCATCCGCAGGTCGAACATATGTACCTTGGAAGTTGTCAAGGAAGGCTTCTTCCAAGTCCACCCAGCTGCCAATGGAGTTTTCAGGCAGGCTATTCAGCCAGTGTCGGGCTGGCCCCTTCAGTTTTAGGGGGAGGTATTTGATGGCATGAAGATCATTGCCGCGGGCCATATGAATATGGAGAATAAAGTCTTCAATCCAAACCGCGGGATCTGTGGTTCCATCATATGATTCGATATTCACGGGTTTGAACCCTTCTGGGAATTCTTGTTCCATTAGTTCATGAGTGAAGTAGAGGGGGTGTGCGGCGCCTCTATATCGGGCCAGATCGTGACGTAGTTCGGATGGAGTGCGTCTACCATTTTCGGCTCGGACGTAATTGTGCTTGCCATGTTCGGCTTGATAGCCATCATCGCGCGTCGGGGCATGCCCCCGTGATCCGTAGATCGATCTGGCCGGACCTGCTTTATTCTTCAGGCTCTGCCGCAGGTCATACGTGTATCCCTGAGTAGTTTTGTCTCTGCCTTTACAGCGAGGTAGGACGGGCTGTTGTTCGGCTTGAGTTGCCGTTTTGTCCCGGCCGCGTGGTGGTCGACCAGTCGCATTACGCGCTGATGGTATGGGCTCAGGTGCCTCATCATCGAATTGAGGTAGTAGTTTACGCTTCGGGTAACTTTTGGTTGGGCGCTCAAGGCTGTATTCTTCTGGTGCCAGGAAATCAGTCCATCTATCGTTGAGCAGATCTTGATCAGCTTGAAGTTGCTGCTGCTTCTTTTTCAGGCTCCTTGCAGTGGCTATTAGCTGTTGCTTAAAGCGCTCCTGCTCGAGAGGTTCCTCAGCACGATAAAGTTTCGTCGTCGAGGCTCACCTCATCCTCGGAGGGTGGAAGATAATTACTGTCCTCCGAGTCTTCGTTTGCAGCCTGTTCATCAGGGCTAACTCGCCATCCTCCCGACCATCTTGTTTGGAGTATTGCTCGATGGGATTTTCTTGGTCTTCGGCATCATCCGGAGTGTTGTTGTCTCTCGTGCCGGTATTGCTGTCTTTGCTGCGGCGTGATTTAGAGCGGCGCGTCGGCGCTTTTGTTGTATCTCGGGAGGTTTATCCTCTACTGGATTTTTCTTTATCTTGTCACCCTCCTTGGGTGCATCCACCATGTACACGTCATACGAAGAGGTGGCCGTCCAGCGTCCGGTAAACGGCGGGTTTTTCGGCTTGCTCCTCTCCCGATCGTCGTCCATACCGTCGATGTCTTCGGAGCCGTAATCGAGCATGTCAGTTAAGTCCTCTACTGTGGCGATGAAGTGGGTGGTGGGTGGGACGTAAAATTCCCCGCTCTCAGCCCCTAGTCCGGGCTGGGCGTAGTTCAGCGTTGCTCCTCCGTAATCACGAGGGATCGCATCAAGTCCAGAGCCTCGCTTAAAGGCGAGGTTTGTTGAGGGAGAAAAGAATTCATGGAGTATGGCAGGAAAGGAATTCCTTGCCGAGCTTACACGATGCTGGCTCCAAGAGTTCAGAGCCGGCGTCTGGGGAAGAGTCCGGCTTGGTGATGGACGTCGGTGACACTGCTTCCTCCGGCTCTCCCGTACTGGGCCTAGTGGCCACAGATAGTCCGGCGGGTTTAGAAATCTCGTCTTCGGTACTGGCGAGGGCGCTCCGCTAAGGCCAGAGCGGAGGTTGGGGTCGTGAATCCTTGGAAGATCAAGTCTCCTCGGATATCAGCGACATAGTCCAGGTTTCCAAAACTAATCTGGTGACCTGGGGCATAGCTTTCGATCTGCTCCAGATGGCCAAGCGAGTTGGCCCACAGTGCAAAGCCGCTGAATATGAAAGATCTGGCCAGGGAGAAAAACCTCCCTAGGGCAGCATCGTTGCAGATGATGGATGGAGCCATCGAACCTTCTAACGGCGACACAGTGGAACTCTCAATGAAAGCACCAATGTCGGTGTCAAAACCGGCGGATCTCGGGTAGGGGGTCCCGAACTGTGCGTCTGAGGTTGATGGTAACAGGAGACAAGGGACACGAAGTTTTACCCAGGTTCGGGCCCTCTTGATGGAGGCAATACCCTACATCCTGCTTGATTAATATTGATCAGTATGGGGGTTACAAGAGTTGATCTACCACGAGATCGTAATGGCTAAAACCCTAGAAGTCTAGCCTATCTGATTATGATTGCCTCTACGGACTAAACCCTCTGGTTTATATAGACACCGGAGGGGACTAGGGTTGTACAAAGTCAGTTACAGAAAAAGGAATCTTCATATCCGAACGCCAAGCTTGCCATCCACGCCAAGGAGAGTCCCATTCGGACACGGGTGAGAGAATCTTTAGTCTTGTATCTTCATGGCCCAACAGTCCGGCCCATGTCCAACATGCCAGATGCCCGAGGACCCCTTAGTCCAGGACTCCCTCAATAGAGGGTGCCGGATTTCCAGGCTTCTAGCCGGATGTCCGGGCTGGGGCAGGATGTCCGGGGCCTGTAGGTGCTTGGCTGTGGGAAAGCTGCTGTAGTGGATGTCTCCAGCGGCCGGATGTCCTGGCCTGGGGCCGGATGTCTGGCACCTGGAGCTGCTTTCTTCTCCTTTCGGTGTTCCTCTTCATCCGTGGACATGGCAGCTTGTTCGTCTTCACGTGCATCTTCGGGAGGGTCCTCTTGGTACCTAATCATGCACAACATCTCGGACTTAGGTAGTAGCCATGTCTCGAGGGGATCATATGTAATATCACTAAGCAGAGAAGTCACCTCGGTCTCGAGAGCTCTAGCTCTAGCTAGTGTCATAGGTCCTCTTGGCACTTCGTGCGATGATGGTAGGTCCATGGGGATGACCGTAGGATGCTCCACATCATCTTCAATCCTTTGTCGTAGCACAGGCAACTTTTCCAACATTTCCTTGATGAGGGACGGGGGTTGCTTCTTATGGGAGGCAGCGGAGATAGCTCGTTGAGCACCACTGTATAATTGCTCTACAAGAGTGCTGGTGGCTTTCAGCTTCATGCGCATGTCTGAGCCAAAGTGGGTGATGAGGACATCAATACCATTATTACACCCACAGCCCCTACTGTTACATATACTGGACCAATTACTAGAGCTCGCGCACGCCAATTGAATTATCAGGTACTTTCGTTTCTTGGTAACAATTCTAATGTTCATGAGAATATGATGCTGCCTAAATTGGATACATTTGTTTTGCTTAGAAATGAAGTGCCTAGCTTGGACAAGAAAGATGAACCTTGGAGCAAGTTCAAGCATGGAGATGATGGCATGCGCAAGGGGATCAAGAACGGAGTTACAAGTGATGATTTCAGGACTTTGAAGCCACCATAAGGAGTGCATGAAGCCTTGGACGAAATATACAAGATGCCACTTCATAAATTTCATCTCGAGGCTATTCTAGGGGCTGCGTCACCTTATTATTGGGCCAGGCCCATGTATTTTCGAAATACTTAAGTATATGCTATTTTTAGAGTCTGTATGTGTGGGGAAACAAAAGTTAGGGTTGGTTTCGGACCCCTCATCCAAGGGCCACGAAATGCCTCCCTCTTCCTCCATATATACAGGCCTTAGGGCATCGTTTAGACTTTGGGTTTTGTTTAGATTAAAAGTCCGCCATAGCTGCAACTTCGCGTACTTCGTTTGTGTCCAACGACCAGACCAAGACGTCACAGAACCCCACCTTCATTAATAAAGCTTTCCTCTTTTATTCACAATATCCAGATTGCAATCTCAGTTTCTTGTTTGTTCTTCGTTTGCTCGCAGGAAATAGACTCTCGTGGTCAGGTTGATCGTGCTCCGGCGTGGTCAATAACCCTCGGAAGTTGGTTTAGCGATTGCTAAGGCGCGATGTCTTCACACGTTCGTAGTTGGATCGTCAAAGTCGACTCCCACAGAAAACGATATCTATCTCATCGAAACATTTGGACACTTTCGCCTCTATCATGTGGTATCAGATTTCCAGGTTGCTCGGTGAGATTTTACAGTTTTTCGTAGTTTAGATCGAGTCTGTTCTTCATACCTACAGTCCATGAAAAAAAATTCAAACGAAAAATTAGGGTTAGTTCATCATATCCGAACCAATCTGAGCCTTTGCATAGTCTTTTCAGTATTTTGCTTTGTTGAATTTGTGGTTGCATCGTCGTGTCTAGTTGCTGGTCTTAGAGTCTAGTCTCTTAGAGTTTCGAGTTCTGGTCATAAGTTGTCACGCCGCCGCCGCACCATCATCATCGCCCGTGCCGTCTACCACCACCGCTTATCCGCCATCGATCCGTCTCCATATACAATCACCAATTTGTATCCATATACCACCACCAATCCGTATCCATATACCACCACCGCTGCCATATCCTACCACCATATATCCACCACTAATCCGAGTTCCTTTCATATTAGGTTTGTTTTCCAGGTCCGTCTAATTTTCGATTCGTGTTTCCTTGCCTGAGTAGGTTTCGGAATAAAAAAGTCTGGAGACCCCCGGGCAGTTTTTAGGCCAAAATTTTCATAGGCAATTTTTTTCCCTATCCTATATTTTTGGCTTTTCTGAGTCTTTTGAGCACATGCCATCATAGTGATTTTTTGTCACACTTTTTCGTCGTCGCTACCCTGATTTCCGAAAAAAGTCAAAAAAAATTCGTGCCCATCTTGTCAGTTTAACGAGGGAAAAGTTTTGAGACACTTGCCATTATAGTGATTTTTCACAAAAAAAACAAAAAGAGGAGCGCCAAAAAAATTAGAGCGAAAAAAGGTCCCAGAGTGTGCGTTTCCCTTGTTTACGTGTAGAGCCGTGATTTTGTTAGTGTTCTAGGCTCGCATCTCTAGCACGGTCTAGCCTAGGACCAGCACAGTACTGTCGTTGAGCGTTTATTCAACTTTGCATCTCTGAATAGATTATTGCTGACCCTTTTTGCTACCATATTATAAGCCTTCCCAGCTTCACATACATCGACATCGTGCGATTGATTTGCCCTGGTAATCGCTCTATCCAAGCGTTGAGAGTTTTGAGTACGACGGTTGCCGATCACCGCCTGCTGCTGGGTAAGAACTGGTAAGAATTTGAGATTTGCTTGACGGATTTGTGACACCCACCACCACTTCTTGTTAGTAGTCTGTAGGATCATATTCTTGTGTGTTTCTATTGCTGCTTACCATGGCAGGATCACAAGCCGACGATACTGACTGGGAGAACATGACGAATAAGGAGTTGCATGATAAATTTCAGCAAATGATGAGTGCACAGGTGCAAGATGTGCTAAACAGATTTGAAGAGGCCATGGAGAAGATAGATGGCATGGACAAGATGTTCGAAACAATACTCGATAACAAGTTTAATGAATTGCTCGCACGTCTTCCACCACCACCACCGGCTGCCCCTAACGCACCTCTACAACAACAACAACGTCGCTTTCCAAATCAAGTGGGACGAGCACAGCGCGTTCCCATTGACCCTGGGCAAAATTCTGGTTCCGCTGTTGATACTTCTGTGGCTCCTGCTGCTGATGCGGGGGAGGATGATTATGCAGGAGATTACGAGGATGAGGTTGATCAAAATCAGAACTACGTGCAACCACCAGGTCGTCCACATGCAAAAAATGGCAATGGTAGGGCTCACCCCTTAGGTACGAGATCATGACCATCTCCCTAAACTGAAATTGAATATTCCACCATTTGAGGGTAGATATGTTCCTGATATATATCTTACTTGGGAGTTAGAAACTGAACAACGTTTACATGTTTACAATATCCTGAGGAGAGACGTGTTCCTGCTGCTGTTTGTGCTTTCACTAGTTTTGCATGTGTTTGGTGGTCTGAACATTGTAGATTATATCCTATTCCAGCTACTTGGGCTGCTTTGAAAAATGTTATGCGTACTCGTTGGGTTCCACCATATTACCAACGTGAATTACTTCAAAAATTGCAGCGTTTAAGACAAGGAAAAAATTCTGTAGAAGAATATTATCAGGAATTACAAACTGGCATGATTAGATGTGGTATTGTTGAGGAGAATGAAGCTATGCTTGCACGTTTTATGGGTGGATTAAATAAAGAGATTCATACCATTCTAGAGTATAAGGAATATAATAATATCACTCGTTTATTCCATCTTGCTTGTAAAGCTGAACGTGAAGTGCAAGATCGACAAGCATTGGCGCGAACTAACTTTTCTGCAGGTCGACCTTCATCATGGACACCGTGTGCATCATCTACTTCCACACGTTCTGCTACACCGGCGCCTCCGTCAGCTGCCACCTCCAACCATGATACAAGAAAGCAGGCACAACCACCACTATTTGCCAAGAGCAACCTGGGCCTGCACAGAGCTCTTCTTCATCCATGGCATCAACGGGGCAAACACATGATATTATTTGTCGTCGTTGCAAGGGTGGAGGTCATTATGCGAGAGAATGCCCATCTAAGCGTGTGATGATTGTTACTGAGGATGGTGGGTATGAGTCCGCTAGTGACTATGATGAGGAGACCTTGGCTCTTATTATAAGTGAAGAACACGGTGGAGATGTTTCTGATCATGAGACGCAATACATGGCTACTGAAGATGCTGACAGGTATGAATGTTTAGTTGCTCATGTTTTGAAGTGTGCAGGGTTACACACAAGCTGAGCAAAAATCAGAGGCATAATTTGTTCCATACAAAGGGAGTTGTGAAGGAACGTTCTGTCGCGTCATCATAGATGGAGGGAGCTGCAACAACTTGGCTAGCATGGAGATGGTGGAGAAGCTATCTCTCACCACAAGACCACATCCACATCCTTACTACATCCAATGGTTCAACAACAGCGGCAAGGTTAAGGTAACACGTATTGTTCGTGTGCATTTTAGTATCTCTACATATCCTGATTATGTTGATTGTGATGTGGTACCTATGCAAGCATGTTCCTTATTACTTGGTAGACCATGGCAATTTGATAAAAAAAATTGTACACCATGGTAGAAACAATCAGTATACTCTTGTTCATAAGGACAAAAAATATTACTTTGCTTCCTATGACTCCTGATTCCATTTTGAAAGATGATATTAATAGAGCTAATAAAGCAAAACATGAGAAAAATAAGAGTGAAAATCAGATTGTGGCAAAAGAATTTGAGCAACAAATGAAGCCTAATAATAAACCATCTAGTGTTGTTTCTGAAATTAAATTGAAAAGTGCATGTTTACTTGCCACCAAATCTGATATTGATGAGCTAGATTTTAGCAAATCTGTTTGCTATGCTTTTGTGTGCAAAGAGGCATTATTTTCATTCGAGGACGTGCCTTCCTCTTTGCCTCCTGCTGTCACTAACATTTTGCAGGAGTTTGCTGATGTTTTTCCACAAGACGTGCCACCTGGATTACCACCTATTCAAGGGATTGAGCATCAAATTGACTTAATTCCCGGTGCTTCGCTGCCTAACCGTGCACCATACCGTACCAATCCAGAGGAGACGAAGGAGATTATGCGTCAAGTACAGGAGCTACTCGACAAAGGTTATATACGCGAATCCCTTAGTCCTTGTGTTGTTCCTATTATCTAGTGCCAAAAAATGATGGTACGTCGCGTATGTGCGTTGATTGTAGAGGCATTAATAATATTACTATTCGTTATCATCATCCTATTCCTAGGCTAGATGATATGCTTGATGAATTGAGTGGCTCTACAATTTTCTCCAAAGTTGATTTGCGTAGTGGATACCATCAAATCCGTATGAAATTGGGAGATGAATGGAAAACATCATTTAAAACTAAGTTTGGATTATATGAGTGGTTAGTCATGCCTTTTGGGTTAACTCACCTAGTACTTTCATGAGATTAATGAACGAAGTTTTACGTGCTTTCATTGGATGATTTGTGGTAGTTTATTTTGATGATATATTGATTTATAGCAAATCTTTGGAGGAACATTTGGAACATTTACGTGCTGTTTTTATTGCTCTACGTGATGCACGTTTGTTTGGTAACCTTGGGAAGTGCACCTTTTGCACCGACCGAGTATCTTTTCTTGCTATGTTGTTACTCCACAGGGAATTGAAGTTGATAAAGCCAAGATTGAAGCTATTGAGAGTTGGCCGCAGCCCAAAACGGTCACACAAGTGAGGAGTTTTCTTGGCCTCGCTAGATTCTATAGGCGTTTTGTGAGAGATTTCAGCACCATTGCTGCACCTCTCAACGAGCTTACAAAGAAGGATGTGCCTTTTGTTTGGGGTACCGCACAGGAAGAAGCCTTCACGGTATTGAAAGATAAGTTGACACATGCTCCTTTACTCCAACTTCTTGATTTTAATAAGACTTTTGAGCCTGAATGTGATGCTAGTGGAATTGGATTAGGAGGTGTGTTATTACAAGATGGAAAACCTGTTGCATACTTTTCTGAAAAATTGAGTGGGCCTAGTCTGAACTATTCTACTTATGATAAAGAATTATATGCTCTTGTTCGGACCTTAGAAACATGGCAACATTATTTATGGCCCAAGGAATTTGTTATACATTCTGATCATGAATCTTTGAAACACATTAAAAGTCAAGCAAAACTGAACCGTAGACATGCTAAATGGGTTGAATTCATTGAGACTTTCCCTTATGTCATTAAACACAAGAAGGGTAAAAAAAATGTTATTGCTGATGCATTGTCTCGTCGTTATACTATGCTTTCACAACTTGACTTTAAAATATTTGGATTGGAGACCATCAAAGATCAATATGTGCATGATGCTGAATTTAAAGATGTATTGCAGAATTGTAAGGAAGGGAGAACTTGGAACAAGTTCGTTCTTAACGATGGATTTGTGTTTCGTGCTACAAGCCTATGCATTCTCAGCTAGCTCCGTTGTCTTTGTTGTGCAGGAGGCAGCATGGAGAGGAATTAATGGACAACTTTGGCGTCAAGAAGAGGAGATATACTTGCCTACACATTTCTTTTGGCCAAAAGATGAGACGGGATGTGAGCGTTTGTTGCTCGCTTGCAACTACATGTCAAAGAGCTAAGTCACGACTCAATCCCTCATGGTTTATATATGCCTTTGCCTTACCTAGTGTTCCTTGGGAGGATATAATCCTATGGACTTTGTTTAGTACCTCAAACAAAGAAGGGGAGGGATAGCATAATTTGTTGTCGTGGATAGGTTCTCGAAAATGGCACACTTTATACATGTTCATAAAAAGCGATGAATGCTGTTAATGTTGCTTGATTTGTTCTTTCGTGAAATTATTCGCTTACATGGTGTGCCAAATACTAATTGTTCAAGATCGTGATACTAAATTCTTAGCCACTTTGGATATGTTTATGGCTAAGTTGGGGACTAATGCTTTTTAGTACTAACTTGTCACCCCCACCTGATGGACAAACTGAAGTAGTCAATAGAACATTGTCTACTATGCTTAGGGCTGTTGAAGAATAACAAGAAATGTGGGAAGAATGCTTGCCTCATATTGAAATTTGCTTATAATCGTTCATTGCATCTACTACTAAGATGTGCCCTTTTGAAATTGTGTATGGTTTCCTACCTCCGTGCAACCTATTGAATTGTGCCTCTTCCATCTTCGGAGAAGGTTAATTTTGATGCTAAAGAACGTCTGAATTGATTAAAAATGCATGAGTTAACTAAGGAAAACATTGAGCGTATGAATGCTAAATATAAAACTTGCTGGAGATAAAGGGTAGAATGTTGTGTTTGCCCTGGAAGATCTTGTTGGTTTACATTTGCGTAAGGATAGATTTCCCTAATCTGCGCAAATCAAGCTAATGCACGTGCTGATGGTCCTTTTAAAGGTTTAGAAGAAAATAAATGATAATGCATAAAACTTAAATGAGCTACCTGCAGATTTGGGGTTAGTCCCACTTTAACATTGACAGATTTGAAGCCTTATTTGGGTGAGAGATGCACTCCGTCGAGGATGACTTCATTTCAAGAAGGGGAGGATGATGAGGACATCAAATAACCAATTGTTACACCCACAGCCCCTACTGACATAATACTGGACCAATTACTAGAGCTCGCGCACGCCAATTAAATTACCAGGTACTTTCGTTTCTTGGTAATGATTCTAATGTCATGAGATTATGATGCTGCCTAAATTGGATACATTTGTTTTTGCTTACAATGAAGGGCCTAGCTTGACAGAAGGATGAACATTGGAGCAAGAACACGCATGGAGTTGATGCATGGCAAGGGGATCAAAGAACGAGTTACAAGTGATGATTCAGGACTTTGAAGCCGCCATAAGGATTGCATGAAGCCTTGGACGAAATATCCAAGATGCCACTTTCATAATATTTCGTCCATGAGGCCTATTCTAGGTGCTGCGTCACCTTATTGTTGGGCCAGGCCCATGTTTCGAAATACTTAAGTATAGGCTATTTAGAGTCCGTAAATGTGGGGAAACAAGAGTTTAAGTGTTCGGACCCCACTCAAGGGCCATGAAATTCCCCTCTTCTCCATATATACAGCCCTTAGGGCGTCGTTTAGATTGGGTTTTGTTTAGATTAAAGTTCGCCATAGCTGCAACTTCGCGTTCTTCGTTTGTGTTCAACGACCAGACAAAGGCGTCACAGAACCCCACCTTGATCAATAAAGCTTTCCTCTTATATTCGCAATATCCAGATTGCAATCTTAGTTTCTTGCTTGTTCTTCTTTGCCTGCATGAAATAGACCTTCGTGGTCAGGTTTATCGTGCTCTGCGTGGTCAATAACCTCTCGGAGTTGGTTTAGAGATTGCTAAGGCGCGACGTCTCGCACGTTCGTAGACGGATCGTCAAAGTCGACTCCCACAGAAAAACGATAGAATCTCATCGAAACATCGGGACACCTTGCCTCTATCAGTGGGACACTTTGGATCCTGCATTACCAAAGAAATTGATAATCCAGATGAATGATTCTTCAAGGCATTCATGATGAAAGATTGAAGTATTGTATTACTTACCAAAAATGGCGGTTGTCATGCTATTAATTTGATGTTTTAAACCGGACAACTCATTAGTCACCTGTTTAAGGGCAGCCTCGGCATCTTCTACTCATTTCAATAGAGTTGCCTTCTCGGTCTCCCAGCCAGCTCTATCAGCACTGAAGTCCTTTTTCAGTTTTTCAATATTTTCCAAAGCAGTCTTTGAGGGACTACTGGACTAAGGGGTCCTCGGGCGTCCGGCCTATTGCACATGGGCCGGACTGTCGGGCCATGAAGATACAAGACTAAAGATTCTCTCACCCGTGTTCGGATGGGACTCTCCTTGGCGTGGATAGCAAGCTTGGTGTTTGGATATGAAGATTCCTTTCTCTGTAACTGACTTTGTACAACTCTAGTCCCCTCCGGTGTCTATATAAACTGATGAGGACATCAATACCATTGTTACACCCACAGCCCCTGTTGCTATACATACTGGACCAATTACTAGAGCTCGCGCACGCCAATTAAATTATCAGGTACTTTCGTTTCTTGGTAATTGATTCTAATGTTCATGAGAATATGATGCTGCCTAAATTGGATACATTTGTTTTGCTTAAAAATGAAGGGCCTAGCTTGGATAAGAAAGATGAACTTGGAGTAAGAATCAAGCATGGAGATGATGGCATGCGCAAGGGAATCAAGAACGGAGTTACAAGTGATGATTTCAACCTTTGTAGCCACCATAAGGAGTGCATGAAGCCTTGGACGAAATATACAAGATGCCACTTCATAAGTTTCATCCAGAGGCTATTTTAGGTGCTGCGTCACCTTATTAATGGGCCAGGCCCATGTATTTCGAAATACTTAAGTATAGGCTATTTTTAGAGTCCGTATGTGTGGGGAAACAAGAGTTAGGGTTGGTTTCGGACCCCTCCTCAAGGGCCACGAAATTCCCCCCTCTTCCTCCATATATACAGCCCTTAGGGCGTCGTTTAGACTTTGGGTTTTGTTTAGATTAAAAGTTCGCCATAGCTGCAACTTCGCGTACTTCGTTTGTGTCCAACGACCAGACCAAGAGTGTTGAGGACATCAATACCATTGTTACACCCACAGCCCCTGCTGCTATACATACTGGACCAATTACTAGATCGCGCACGCCAATTGAATTATCAGATACTTTCGTTTCTTGGTAACGATTCTAATGTTCATGAGAATATGATGCTGCCTAAATTGGATACATTTGTTTTGCTTACTGATAGAGGCAAAGGTGTCCCGATGTTTCGATGAGATGGTGGCTATCGTTTCTGTGGGGAATCGACATTGACGATCCGACTACGAACGTGCGAGACGTCGCGCCTTAGCAATCGCTAAACCAACTTCCGAGGGGTTACCCTACGACCACGCCGGAGCACGATCAACCTGACCACGAGGGCCTGTTTCCTGCGAGCAAACGAAGAACAAGCAAGAACTGAGATTGCAATCTGGATATTGCGAATATAAGATGAAAGCTTTATTGATCAAGGTGGGGTTCTGTGACGTCTTGGTCTGGTCGTTGGACACAAACGAAGTACGCGAAGTTGCAGCTATGGCGAACTTTTAATCTAAACAAAACCCAAAGTCTAAACGACGCCCTAAGGGCTGTATATATGGAGGAAGAGAGGGGAATTTCGTGGCCCTTGAGGGTGGGGGTCCGAAACCAACCCTAACTCTTGTTTCCCCACACATACGGACTCTAAAAATAGCCTATACTTAAGTATTTCGAAATTACATGGGCCTGGCCCATTAATAAGGTGACGCAGCACCTAGAATAGCCTATGGACGAATATTATGAAGTGGCATCTTGTATATTTCGTCCATGGCTTCATGCACTCCTTATGGCGGCTTCAAAGTCCTGAAATCATCACTTGTAACTCCGTTCTTGATCCCCTTGCGCATGCCATCAACTCCATGCATGTTCTTGCTCCAATGTTCATCCTTCTCCAAGCTAGGCCCTTCATTTGTAAGCAAAACAAATGTATCCAATTTAGGCAGCATCATATTCTCATGAACATTAGAATCATTACCAAGAAACGAAAGTACCTGGTAATTTAATTGCGTGCGCGAGCTCTAGTAATTGGTCCAGTATATGTAACAGTAGGGGCTGTGGGTGTAACAATGGTATTGATGTCCTCATCATCCTCCCCTTCTTGAAATGAAGTCGTCCTCGACGGAAGCTCATCTTCCTCACCCAAAATAAGGCTTCAAATTGCAATGTTAAAAGTGGGACTAACCCCAAAATCTGCAGGTACTCAAGTTTATATGCATTATCATTTATTTCTCTAAACCTTAAAAGGACCATCAGTACGTGGCATTAGCTTTGATTTGCGCAAATTAGGAAATCTATCTTTACGCAAATGTAACCAAACAAGATCTCCAGGTGCAAACCAACATGTTTTCTACCCTTATCTCCAGCAAGTTTATATTTAGCATTCATACGCTCAATGTTTTCCTTAGTTAAATCATGCATTTTTACAATCAATTCAGCACGTTCTTTAGCATCAAAATTAACCTTCTCCGAAGATGGAAGAGGCAACAAATCAATAGGTGCACGAGGTAGGAAACCATACACAATTTCAAAAGGGCACATCTTAGTAGTAGAATGCATTGAACGATTATAAGCAAATTCAATATGAGGCAAGCATTCTTCCCACATTTTCTTACTATTCTTCAAAACTACCCTAAGCATAGTAGACAATGTTCTATTGACTACTTCAGTTTGTCCATCAGTTTGGGGGTGACAAGTAGTACTAAAAAGCAGTTTAGTCCCCAACTTAGCCCATAAACATCTCCAAAAGTGGCTAAGAAATTTATTATCACGATCTGAAACAATAGTATTTGGCACACCATGCAAGCGAATAATTTTACGAAAGAACAAATCAGCAACATTAACAGCATCATCACTTTTATTACATGGTATAAAGTGCGCCATTTTCGAGAACCTATCCATGACAACAAATATGCTATCCTCCCCTTCTTTGTTCGAGGTAAACCTAAAACAAAGTCCATAGATATATCCTCCCAAGGAACACTAGGTACAGGCAAAGGCATATATAAACCATGAGGATTGAGTCGTGACTTAGCTCTTTGACATGTAGTGCAGCGAGCAACAAAACGCTCAACATCCCGTCTCATCTTTGGCCAAAAGAAATGTGTAGCAAGTATATCCTCCGTCTTCTTGACGCCAAAGTGTCCCATTAATCCTCCTCCATGCGCCTCCTGCAACAACAAAAGACGAACGGAGATGGCTGGAATGCATAGCTTGTTAGCACGAAACACAAATTCATCGTTAAGAACGAACTTGTTCCAAGTTCTCCCTTCCTTACAATTCTGCAATACATCTTTAAATTCAGCATCATGCACATATTGTTCTTTGATGGTCTCCAAACCAAATATTTTAAAGTCAAGTTGTGAAAGCAAAGTATAACGACGAGACACTGCATCAGCAATAACATTTTATTTACCCTTCTTGTGTTTAATGACATAAGGGAAAGTCTCAATGAATTCAACCCATTTAGCATGTCGACGGTTCAGTTTTGCTTGACTTTTAATGTGTTTCAAAGATTCATGATCAGAATGTATAACAAATTCCTGGGCCATAAATAATGTTGCCATGTTTCTAAGGTCCGAACAAGAGCATATAATTCTTTATCATAAGTAGAATAGTCAGACTAGGCCCACTCAATTTTTCAGAAAAGTATGCAACAGGTTTCCATCTTGTAATAACACACCTCCTAATCCAATTCCACTAGCATCACATTCAAGCTCAAAAGTCTTATTGAAATTAGGAAGTTGGAGTAAAGGAGCATGTGTCAACTTATCTTTCAATACCGTGAAGGCTTCTTCCTGTGCGGTACCCCAAACAAAAGGTACATCCTTCTTTGTAAGCTCGTTGAGAGGTGCACGCAATGGTGCTGAAATCTCTCACAAAACGCCTATAGAAACCAGCGAGGCCACGGAAACTCCTCACTTGTGTGACCGTTTTGGGTTGCGGCCAACTCTCAATAGCTTCAATCTTGGCTTTATCAACTTCAATTCCCTGTGAAGTAACAACATAGCCAAGAAAAGATACTCGGTCGGTGCAAAAGGTGCACTTTCCAAGGTTACCAAACAAACGTGCATCACGTAGAGCAATAAAAACAGCACGTAAATGTTCCAAATGTTCCTCCAAAGATTTGCTATAAATCAATATGTCATCAAAAGTAAACTACCACAAATCGTCCAATGAAAGCACGTAAAACTTCGTTCATTAACCTCATGAAAGTACTAGGTGCATTAGTTAACCCAAAAGGCATGACTAACCACTCATATATCCAAACTTAGTTTTAAATGCTGCATTTTCCATTCATCTCCCAAATTTCATACGAATTTGATGGTATACCACTAACGCAAATACAACTTTGGAGAATATTGTAGAGCCACTCAATTCATCAAAGCATATCATCTAGCCTAGGAATAGGGCGATAACGATAGTAATATTATTAATGCCTCTACAATCAACACACATACGCGACGTACCATCCTTTTTCGGCACTAAAATAGGAAAGCCAACAAGGACTAGGGATTCACGCGTATATAACCTTTGTCGAGCCAGCTCCTGTACTTGAGGCATAATCTCCTTCGTCTCCTCTGGATTGGTACGATATGGCGCATGGTTGGGTAATGATGCACCGGGAATCAAGTCAATTTGATGCTCAATCCCTCAAATAGGTGGTAATCCCGGTGGCACGTCTTGTGGAAAGACGTCGGCGAACTCCTGGAAAATGTTAGTGACAGCAGGATGCAAAGAGGAAGGCACGTCCTTGAATGAAAATAATGCCTCTTTGCACACAAAAGCATCAGCAAACAGATTTGCTAAAATCTAGCATCATCAATATCAGATTTGGTGGCAAGTAAACATGCACTTTTCAATTTAATTTCAGAAGCAACACTAGATTGTTTATTATTATTAGGCTGCATTTGTTGCTCAAATTCTTTTGCCACAATCTGATTTTCACTCTTAGTTTTCTCCTGTTTTGCTTTATTAGCTCTATTAATATCATCTTTCAAAATGGAATCAGGAGTCATAGGAAGCAAAGTAATATTTTTATCCTTATGAACAGAGTATACTGATTGTTTCTACCATGGTGCATACAATTTATCAAATTGCCATGGTCTACCAAGTAATAAGGAACATGCTTGCATCGGTACCACATCACAATCAACATAATCAGCATATGTAGAGATACTAAAATGCACACGAACAGTACGTGTTACCATTAACCTTGCCGCTGTTGTTGAACCATTGGATGTAGTAAGGATGTGGATGTGGTCTTGTGGTGAGAGATAGCTTCTCCACCATCTCCATGCTAGCCAAGTTGTTGCAGCTCCCTCCATCTATGATGACGCGAACAGAATGTTCCTTCACAACTCCCTTTGTACGAAACAAATTATGCCTCTTGATTTTGCTCAGCTTGTGTAACCTGCACACTCAAAACACGTTGACAACTAAACATCATACCTGTCAGCATCTTCAGGAGCCATGTATTGCGTCTCATGATCAGAATCGTCTCCACCGTGTTCGTCACGTGTAATAAGAGCCAAAGTCTCCTCATCATAGTCACTAGCGGACTCATACCCACCATCCTCAGTAACAATCATCACACGCTTAGATGGGCATTCTCTCGCATAATGACCTCCACCCTTGCAACGTCGACAAATAATATCATGTGTTTGCCCTGTTGATGCCATGGATGAAGAAGAGCTCTTTGCAGGCCCAGAAGGTGTGCTCTTGGCAGATAGTGGTGATTGTGCCTGCTTTATTGTATCACGGTTGGAGGTGGCAGCCGACGGAGGCGCCGGTGAGCAGAACGTGTGGAAGTAGATGATGCACGTGGTGTCCATGAAGAAGGTCGACCTGCAGAAAAGTTAGTCCGCGCCAATGCCTGTCGATCTTGCACTTCACGTTCAGCTTTACAAGCAAGATGGAATAAACGAGTGATATTAGTATACTCCTTATACTCTAGAATCGTCTGAATCTCTCTATTTAATCCACCCATAAAACGTGCAAGCATAGCTTCATTCTCCTCAACAATACCACATCTAATCATGCCAGTTTGTAATTCCTGATAATATTCTTCTACAGAATTTTTTCCCTGTCTTAAGCGCTGCAATTTTTGAAGTAATTCACGTTGATAATATGGTGGAACCCAACGAGTACGCATAGCAGTTTTCAAAGCAGCCCAAGTAGCAGGAATGGGATATAATCTACAATGCTCAGACCACCAAACACATGCAAAACTAGTGAATGCACAAACAGCAGCAGGAACACGTCTCTCCTCGGGATATTGTAAACATGTAAATCGTTGTTCAGTTTCTAACTCCCAAGTAAGATATATATCAGGAACATATCTACCCTCAAATGGTGGAATATTCAATTTTAGTTTAGGGAGATGGTCATGATCTCGTACCTGAGGGTGAGCCCTACCATTGCCATTATTTGCATGTGGACGACCTGATGGTTGCTGTGCTGGTGGTGGCACGTAGTTCTGATTTTGATCAACCTCATCCTCGTAATCGCCAGCAAAATCATCCTCCTCCGCATCAGCAGCAGGAGCCACAGAAGTAGCAACAGCAGCACCAACAGTTTGGCCAGGTGCAAGAGGGAGACGGCTCGCTCGGCGGAGGGCTGTTTCACGATGTGTAGGTAGTCGTCGTTGTTGTTGTTGTAGAGGTGCGTTAGGTGCAGCCGGTGGTGGTGGTGGAAGACGCGCGAGCAATTCATTAAACCTGTTATCGAGCTTTGTTTCGAACGTCTTCTCCATGTCATCTATCTTCTCCATGGCCTCTTCAAATCTGTTTAGCACATCCTGCACCTGTCCATTCATCATTTGCTGAAATTTATCATGCAACTCCTGATTCGTCATGTTCTCCCAGTCAGTCTCGTCGGCTTGTGATCCTGCCATGGTTAGCAACAATAGAAAACACACAAGAATATGATCCTACAGAATACTAACAAGAGGTGGTGGTGGCGGGTGTCACAAATCCGTCAAGCAAATCTCAAATTCTTACCAGTTCTTACCCAGCAGCAGGCGGTGATCGGCAACCGTTGTAGTCAAAACTCTCAAAAGCTTGGATAGAGCGATTGCCAGGGAGAGTCAAACGCACGACGTAGAGGTATGTGGAGCTGGGAAGGCTTATAGTATGGTAGCAAAAAGGGTCAGCAATAATCAATTCAGAGATGCAAAGTTGAATAAATGCTCAACGACGGTACTGTGCTGGTCCTAGGCTAGACCGTGCTAGAGACGCGAGCCTAGAACACTAACAAAATCACGGCGCTGCACGTAAATAAGGGAAAAGCACACTCTGGAACTTTTTTTTTCGCTTTTTTTTTTGCGCTCCTCTTTTTTTTATGCGCTCCTCTTTTTTTTTGCGAAAAATTACTATAATGGCGAGTGTCTCAAAACTCTTCCCTCGTCAAACTGATAGGATGGGCACGAAATTTTTTTTTCACTTTTTTTTCGGAAATCAGGGCAGCGACGACGAAAAAGTGCGACAAAAAATCACTATGATGGCACGTGGCTCAAAAGACTCAGAAAAACCTAAAAATAGGATAGGGAAAAAATATTTTTGCCTGTGAAAATTTTGGCCGAAAAACTGCCCGGGGGTCTCCGAAAAAGTGCGACAAATTTTTTTTTTCCGAGACCTACGCAGGCAAGGAAACACGAATCGGAATTGAGATTGATCTCAAGAACAAACCTAATATGAGAAGAACTCGGATTGGTGGTGGATATATGGCTACAGATTGGTGGTGGTATATGGATACAGATTGGTGGTGGTATATGGATACGGATTGGTGGTGGTATATGGATACGGATTCAGAACGGTGGCGGATAAGTAATGGTGGTAGATGGGCGATGATGATGGTGCGGCGGCGGCGTGACAACTTATGACCAGAACTCGAAACTCTAAAAGACTAGACTCTAAGACCAGCAACTTGACACGACGATGCAACCGCAAATTCAACAAAGCAAAAACCCTAAAAAGATTATGCAAAGGCTCAGATTGGTTCGGATATGACGAACTAACCCTAATTTTTTTTGTGGCTTTTTCGTGGACTGTAGGTATGAAGAACAGACTCGATCTAATCTATGAAAAACTCTAAAAATCTCACCGAGCAACCTGGAAATCTGATACCACTTGATAGAGGCAAAGGTGTCCCGATGTTTCGATGAGATGGTGGCTATCGTTTTCTGTGGGAGTCGACCTTGACGATCCGACTACGAACGTGCGAGACGTCGCGCCTTAGCAATTGCTAAACCAACTTCCGAGGGGTTATTGACCACGCCGGAGCACGATCAACCTGACCACGAGGGCCTGTTTCCTGCGAGCAAACGAAGAACAAGCAAGAAACTGAGATTGCAATCTGGATATTGCGAATATAAGATGAAAGCTTTATTGATCAAGGTGGGGTTCTGTGACGTCTTGGTCTGGTCGTTGGACACAAACGAAGTACGAGAAGTTGCAGCTATGGCGAACTTTTAATCTAAACAAAACCCAAAGTCTAAACGACGCCCTAAGGGCTGTATATATGGAGG
>NW_024113119.1:0-27200 GCF_003073215.2 Triticum urartu | reverse complement strand
AAAAGAGAGAGATTAAAATGGATACACGAAGATAAGCTCTATCTCCGGCTTCGTAAACTTGTCTCCTTGCGTTTAGAATCTGCATAGCTCTTTCTGCCTGGACTGGGCTACCTTGAGCCTATCGCGAATCAACTTCACCTTCTGTTCAGACTCCTTAATCAAATCTGGTCCAAACAACTGGCGGTCTCCAACTTCATCCCACGACAATGGTGTTCTGCACCTTCTTCCGTACAAGCTTCAAAAGGGGCCATCTTCAAACTGGATTGATAACTGTTGTTGTAAGAGAACTCTGCATATGGCAAGTCGTCCCAACTAGATCCATAATCTAGCGCACAAGCTCTCAGCATATCCTCCAAAATCTGATTGACTCTCTCGGTCTGTCCATCTGTCTGCGGATGAAAAGCTGTACTGAACTCTAGCCTGGTACCCAAAGTTTCGTGCAACTGATTCCAGAACTTTGAGGTAAACTGGGTTCCTCTATCTGATACAATGCTCCTCGGAACTCCATGCAGACATACGATCCTGGTCATGTATATCTTTGCCAACTTAGCACTGGTGTAAGTGGTCTTCACTGGGATGAAATGAGCTACCTTCGTCAAGCGATCGACTACAACCCATATCGAGTCATAGCCTGAACAGGTCCTGGGTAATCCGTGATAAAATCCATGCCTAGCTTATCCCACTTCCATTCGGGTATGGCAATGGCTGTAGCAATCCTGCTGGCTTCTGATGCTCTGCCTTCACTCTCTGACATACATCACAAACTGCTACATACTCCGCAATATCCTTCTTCATTCTGGTCCACCAGAAAGTGTCTTTCAAATCCAAATACATCTTGGTATTTCCTGGGTGAATCGAGTACGGCGAATCATGGGCCTCTTGCAAGAATTAACTTCCTGATCTCCGGGTCATTAGGCACATAAACGCGGTCCTCAAACCATAAGGTATCGTGTTCATCCTCACGAAATCCTTTAACTTTTCCCTTGCTCACCTTCTCCTTTATGGTGGCAATCTCCTTGTCGTCTTCTGAGCTTCTCTGATCTTATCCATCAGAGTAGACTGAATCTCCAATGCTGCTACATAGCCTCTCGGAACTATCTCCAAACATAGCTCACGAAGATCCTCGGCTAACTCCTTTGGTAACTCTCCGGTCATTAGTGTGTTGACATGGCTCTTGCGGCTCAATGCGTCAGCTACTACGTTAGCCTTTCCGGGATGATAATGCAATCTCATATCATAATCCTTGATGAGCTCCAACCATCTCCTTTGCCTGAGATTCAACTCCTTCTGCGTGAAGATGTACTTCAAACTCTTGTGATCCGTGTACACCTCACAATGGTTTCCGATGAGAAAATGTCTCCACGTCTAATGCGTGCACTACGGCTGCTAACTCCAAGTCGTGTGTAGCATAATTCAACTCATGGGGCTTAAGCTGTCGTGAGGCATATGAAACAACTCTTCCCTCCTGCATAAGCACTGCTCCAAGTCCTCGACGTGAAGCGTCGCAATATACCTCATAATCCTTCGCTGATCTGGCAAATCAACACTGGTGATGTACACCAAACGTTTCTTCAACTCCTAGAAACTGGCCTCACTTCCTCAGTCCATTTGAACTTGGTATCCTTCTTCAACAACTCCGTCATAGGCTTTGCAATCTTTCGAGAAATTTTCAATGAATCTCCGGTAGTATCCTGCGAGTCCAAGAAAACTCCGGATCTCTCCAACTGTTGTTGGGGCTTCCCAATTTGTCACAGTGTCAACCTTGGTGGGATCTACTGCTATTCCTTCTCCGGATATAACCTATCAGAGGAATCCAACTTCCTTCAACCAAAACTCACATTTGCTGAACTTGGCGTACAACTGATGTTCTTTGAGCTTCTCCAGTACCAAACGCAAATGCTCCTTATGTTCTTCTTCATTCTTCAAGTAGACCAAAATATCGTCAATGAACACCATGACGAACTTATCCAAAAACTCCATAAACACCTTGTTCATCATGTTCATGAAATAAGCAGGTGCGTTAGTCAGACCAAATGACATAACGGTGTACTCATACAGCCCGTACCTGGTGGTAAAAGCCGTCTTAGGTATATCCTGCTCTCTAATCTTTAACTGATGGTATCCTGATCGCAAATCGATCTTGGAAAATACCTTAGCTCCTTGCAATTGGTCAAACAGATCATTGATCATCGGCAGTGGTTACTTGTTCTTAATGGTTACTTCATTCAATCCTTGATAATCAACAACCATCCTCAATGATCCATCATTCTTCTCCACTAGAAGTACTAGTGATCCCCAAGGTGAAGAACTTGGGCGAATATAGCCTTTATCCAATAAATCCTTAATCTGCTTCTTAATTTCCTCCAAATCTCGTGCGGGCATGCGGTACGGTCTCTTAGCTATCGGCCCTGTGCCTGGCAAAAGCTCAATCAAAAACTCAATGTCTTTATCCGGTGGCATGCTCGGCAACTCGTCTGGAAATACATCAGGGAAATCCTTCACCACTGGTACTTCCTCTTGCACAACTCCTGATAAGGTATTTACTTGTGTCCTCTTCGGCTCATGTCTTGATACATACTTGATCCTTCTCCCTTCCGGGGTGGTAAGCAAAATCGACTTACTGGCGCAATCAATGTTTCCTCCATACATCGATAGCCAATCCATACCCAGAATTACATCCAGACCTTGTGATTCCAAAATGATTAAATCCAAGGGGAACACATGCCTACCTATACTAAATGGCACTTGAAAACATCCTCGACTGGGCATATACTCCGCTCCTGGTGAGCTTACTAACATAGGTTTCTAAGAACCTTGGTGGGCAGTTTATACTTATCCACAAATCCCCTTGAGATGTATGAATGCGATGCACCAGTATCAAAAAGAACGATTGCAGTAAATGACTTAACCAAAAACTTACCTATTACTGCATCTGGCTGGGCTTCAACCTCCTCCACGTTAACGTGGTTCACCTGTCCCCTGTTGAAAGGGTTCGGCTTCTTCCGAGAGCTTCCATTGCCATTTCCATTCTGGGCTTCAGGACATTCATTGGCATAATGTCCAGTCTTCTGAAACTTATAACAAGTGACTTGGCTCAGGTCTCTCTTGGCTGGGGTTGATGGGTTGGTATGGTTCTGACCATTGCTTCCCCCATTTCCATTACCATTCTTGGGGCCGTTATGATTATGCGAATTCCCTCCTCCATGGGTATGCTGAAAATGTCCTCCCGATTTCGGGGTAAAACATGGCTTCTGCTGAGCTCCTGAATTGTACTTCCCTTGTCCATACTTCCTCTTGCGGTTCTCAATCTGCTGCAGCTTCCCTTCAATCATAAGAACACAATCTACCAACTCCTGGTAGTTGTTGAAAGTTGCTACCATCAACTGCATTCTTAGCTCATCATTCAGTCCTTCCAGAAACTTCTCCTGCTTAGCTGCATCCGTAGCAACGTCATCCGGGGCATAACATGCTAACTTACTGAAGTCATCCACATATTGGCCAACTGTCCGTCCTCCTTGGCGCAAGTTGCGAAACTCACGCTTCTTCATGGCCATAGCTCCTGTTGAAATATGGGCAGTACGAAAAGCTTGCTGAAATTGGTCCCATGTCACCGTGGCTATAGGGTAGGTGACAGTGTAATTCTCCCACCATGATGCTGCTGGTCCATCCAACTAATGTGCGGCAAAACGCACCTTCTCAGCGTCAGTACATCCTGTAGTGGTTAACTCCCTTCCAATCTTGCGGAGCCAATCATCTGCTACTATAGGCTCGGTGCTACTGGAGAACACTGGCGGATTCAGTCTAAGGAAACGGGTTAAGTGATCAACAGGTGGTGGTGGTGGGTTGTTGTTGTTGTTGTTCCCCTGATTCTGATTCTGGACTAGCAACTACATCAGGGTATTCTGCTGCTGGATCAACTGAGTGAGCTCCGGTGGGAAAGCAAATCCATTGTCACGTCTCGGAGGCATCTGATGGGTTTAGAGGGGAGATATTAGAATAGAATGAGGTCTAATGAGAAAGCACTACCCATATGCACATGAGACAAACACAAACAAAATCACTTCATCAATCAAGTCATACAATCGGTCTAACTATCGCAAAAGTGCATCGGACTACTCTATTTACATGGTGGAATACTACTACTGATATGGTGGTCTACTAAAAATATTCCTCGGTTGCAGACTCCATGATATCTGCTCCAGCTTCGTCTTCAAAGTCATCATCGCTCAGGTTAGAGTCGGTGTCGTCGATGATGATGTAGTCTTCTGGGCGAATCTCCTTGGGTTCTTCGTCTTCTTCTACTGGTGTGGGGTCTCCCATGAATATTCCGATCTTCTTAGTCAGGTCGTTATTCTTCTCCACTAATACTTCGATTTCCTCCTCATAATATTCACGTGTAGCCTTGAGTTCTTCCTCCAGTTCCGTGATTCTTGTCATCGCCTTCTTCAGATCTATCATGCCTGCGCACATCTGGTTCTCCTAGCGTCGAATGTGCTGGTTTAACTCCTGGATAAAAGCTGCGATTGATCTATCCTTCCTAGTGCTGATCATCTCCCATTGCTCATCTCGGTGCCCAGAGATCTGGTAGATAGTGTCTTTAAGCTCATTGTGGTAAACTTCTCCAATACGTCCCATGGTGATGTGGGCTGCCATGCTCTTTCCTAGACTCCAGGTTGGTGCATCAAAGGAAAACTCTATAGGCTCAGTGACCGGCGCAAATGTCCTTCCTAGAACTTGAACTTGGATCATCCAGCGCTCCTCCTCGGGTAAAGTGGCGTTGTAGGTCCCGGTGAAGCTTGGTACTCCAATGTTCAGGTACTTAGTGACTTCCTTCAGGTGGCGTACAAAGGGTGTATCTTCATCCGGTTGCGAGAACTTGTTCCTTGCATCCGCCACCCTAAAAGAGTAGAAAAGATGAGGAGTCAGAAATGAGAAGAGAGTAGTGATCTAGGGCTTTATCTTAGTGGTTGTGTCCTACAGTCAGCATGTGCTCTGATACCATCTTGTAGCGACCAGACCTCAAACAGTCCGATCTCTGTGCTTCAGTTTCATCCCTGGATCAGTAATGCTGACACGCACATTACTTGAAGGATTTATAACAGAGTAGCAACCACACACTTATTACATCGAATGTCTCCAAAGAGAACTTATTACAAATAATATGGATTAAGGCCATCTAATAATGATAACAGCGGAAGGCTTGGAAGATAAGTGAGTCCATCAACTCCAACGGCATCACTAAGTATAGAACCACGACCTAAGGCACCTTAATCGTCGTCTGAAAAATCTACAACATGAACATTGCAGCCCGAAAACGGGTCAACACATGGAATATGCTGGCAATGTAACACATAGAGAGTAATGAACAAAACTGGGCTATACTGCATGCATATAGGGCTGGTGAAAAGCTCTATGGTTACAGTTTTGCGTAAAGCCAATTTTTCCCTACTGCAAAGGAATAAATTTTATTTAACTAACATGGTGGTTGTTAAACATTGAGAGTGTAGACACCCTCTCAATCCCAATTAAGCATCATCATTAAAACTCAACAAAAATAATTAAAGTCACATGATGAAGATTCACATGATAATCCAAGTACTAGATACTCAAAACGTCCATAACCGGGGACACGGCTAATCATGATTAGTTTATACACTCTGCAGAGGTTTGCGCACTTTTCCCCACAAGACTCGATCTCCTCCGTATCAGTAATGCTGACACGCACATTACTTGAAGGATTTATAACAGAGTAGACCACACACTTATTACATCGAATGTCTCCAAAAGAGAACTTATTACAAATAATATGGCTTAAGGCCATCTAATAATGATAACAGCGGAAGGCTTGGAAGATAAGTGAGTCCATCAACTCCAACGGCATCACTGAGTATAGAACCACGACCTAAGGCACCTTATCGTCGTCTGAAAAATCTACAACATGAACATTGCAGCCCTGAAAACGGGTCCAACACATGGAATATGCTGGCAATGTAACACATAGAGAGTAATGAACAAAACTGGGCTATACTGCATGCATATAGGGCTGGTGGAAAGCTCTATGGTTACAGTTTTGCGTAAAGCCAATTTTTCCCTACTGCAAAGGAATAAATTTTATTTAACTAACATGGTGGTTGTTAAACATTGAGAGTGTAGACACCCTCTCAATCCCAATTAAGCATCATCATTAAAACCCAACAAAATTAATTAAAGTCACATGATGAGATTCACATGATAATCCAAGTACTAGATACTCAAAACGTCCATAACCGGGGACACGGCTAATCATGATTAGTTTATACACTCTGCAGAGGTTTGCGCACTTTTCCCCACAAGACTCGATCTCCTCCGTTGGGATTCTGCACTACACGGTGTTTGAGAAACGGATGACCAGACATAGTCTTTCAGAAGTCGCTAGCACCTTACGATCGGGTAGACCATTACACCTACTTTCCCCTACATCTGCTAGTCTACCACTGTAAGAGTTCACATGACTTAATCAGCTATGCTAGAGCCCATAGTAGCATGTGGCTGCACACGGAAGTTTCGTATGAATAATCATGACCCCTTTGAGCCTGGGTGGCGGTCCATAAGAAAAACAGTAATCGCTGGAATACCCAGGTGCCTCAATTCACCCAGATGTGTGTTAAAGTTACCACCTTAAGTAAACCATTAAATAACAATCTCACATTGTCATGGATACACTCACCCAATCCACATCTACTAGCATAGCATGGCATAAGCAAACATAGAAGTAACTCCCAAAGGTTTGATAATAAAACAGGCAATAGGTACTACCTCATCTACTTCCCAACCCACAATTTATTCAGATCCTAACCATGCAATTGTTTGAGGATTGATCTAATGCAATAAAACTGGGTAGTAAAGAGGTATGATCAAAGTGTTACTTGCCTTGCTGATGATCCCTGAAACCTAGAGATTTGAAGTAGCAAGCGGTGCACTCCGGGTACTCTATCGCAAACAAACAAGCATACAAATAAGCACTCATCTAATGCATAGGTAAAACTCAAATAAGAGATCTAACCAGAAAGTTCAACTTAAGAACCCCGGTTAGCAAAAAGAAACAAATCGAACAAAACAACGAAACTCAAACGGCGAAAGAAACAAGCTTCGAATACTAATCTGGAATTAAGTCAAATTTTACAGAAGCAAAAACTTGTTTGAGTTGGTTAAACGGAAAGAGGGTTTCGAAATGAAACTCTAGGCGCTTAAATCGCCTCATTCCGATAAACGAGCGAAAAGTTATACTAAAACGAAATTTGGATCAGAAATCGCGATCATAAATAATCGCGGAAAATCCGAGAAAAAGAAAAACTGACGAATGTTCATTAACTGAAACTAAACGGTGAACTCGTCCGTTAGAACGAACGAACGAGCGAACGCTCGCTAAATAAGTGAACCGAAAAAATTAAAATAAATCGATCTAAAATATAAAAAACCTAGGGTTTAAAAAAAACCCGAATCAGTTTTCTTCAGAAAACCGGCGGCGGACGGTGGCTACCTCGTCGGAAACCGGCGGAACTCAGGGCTCCGGCGGGGTGGGGGCGTCGGCGGCGGGCGGGCGGCGCGGCGGGGCGCGGCAACGGCGGCGGCGGCGGCACAGCGGCGGGCGCGCGGCTGCGGGAGGCGGGGCGGTGCGGGTGGCGGGTGAGGCGGGCGGGGGTATTTATGAGAGGGGGGGGCGCGGCTTGGGGAAGGGGGCGCCGGGTCGGGGTCGGCCTCGGGAGGCGTGCCCCGGCCGGACTCGGCGCGGCGGTCGGACTCCCGCGGGGAAGGCGGCGGCGGCGGGCCTGGCCTGGCTCGGCTGGGCCTTTGGCCTAGTCAGGCGCGCGGTACTTTTTTTTAAACAAATTCCGCCGAAACTAAGAAAAATTCTAGAAAATAAAATAAAATTCTAAAAGTGCCAAAATAAATTTTCACCGTCTAAATAAAATATTTAGACCGAGATGAACATTTTTAGGCCCTAAAATGCAGTTTTGAAAAACGTGTAGTTTTTCCTAAATTCAAAAAGAACTAGCCAAAACTCTGAAATAAAAACTTATTCGATTTTTTTATTAAATCCTCAATATTTCTTCATTTTGGGAAAGTCATTTTATTTCCTCTCTCATATTTTTATAATATAAATAATTGAAGTAAAATAAATAAAATCAAATGATCCTATTTTCAAAATTTGAGAAAACTCATATATGAAAATAACGAAATCCCCAACTCTCTCCGTGGGTCCTTGAATGGCGTAGAATTTCTGGATCAGGCCAAAAGCAATAAAGTATGATATGCAGATGATCTAATGTATAAACATTCCAAATTGAAAATTTGGGATGTTACACCGCCGGCGTAAAAAAATCGGCCCAATCGCGCCCCCAAGGGCCCAATTTTTGCCGGCTCGGGTCGAAATTGGTGCTGGCGGACCCAAACCGAACCCGGCGTGCTGGGGGTGCTCGGGGGCACCGGGCGAATCGTTTTTGGCGCGAAAGAGCCGCGGGCCCTCCTTGCCAGCGACTCGTCTTGCTTCTCGCCGCTTCGTCGTCCTCATCGACTCGTTTTCCATAGTGAATCAATGCCAAAGCTGCCGCGTGCTGCCGCGCCGGTCAGCCTCCGCCATTGATACCTCTCTGGCGGCGTAGTGAAGGCGTAACGATGCGCGTCCCCGCGCATGCCATGCGTAGACGAGGCGGCCACGCGTGCTCGCGCCGCCTCCACGTATATAAGCCGACCCCAGCACGCCGGTGGCACGCACAGAGTCTCCACCACCGACGCGCCCTCTCTCCCCTTCCTCCCTCTCCCTTCACCATCCCAGTTCAAAGAAATGGCTGAACGATTCCCAGGCGACGGCACGGCGGCGAACGGCTTCGGCCGCCGCCACTTCACGAGGACGAAACTCGGCTCCTCTTCGAGGCCGAGTACCCGGTCCCGCCGGACATGCGGGTTCCCGGGGCGTGGAGAATCAGCGCCGGCGGGGTCCCGGTGCCACCACCGCCCACCGGGGCGGCGCGTCGTGCGGAGATCGCGTGTATCCACGCCTCTCTGCCGCGGGCGGCGAGGGAGGGGCAGCGCTATGTCCCCGACAGCCCGCTCTGGGAGCCGTACTTCTGCCGCCGTCACGCCGAGCAGCTCGAGGCCACCAACGGCATCGTGCCCTCCGACAGGCTCAACTCCGAGGGGCGGCGCAGATGGTGGGGCGTGCCCGGCCGCACGCTGGATGCCGTCCTCGAGTACATCGAGGGCGGCAACACGCCGAGGCTGGAGTACCCCTCCCCCCGTCCTTCTCTCGCCACCGTGGGAGCTCATGGATGCCGAGGCGCATGGACCCTGGGGCGTCCTCCTCCTCATCCGGTCGGTCGACCGGCTCTCCCTGCCTCCGCCCCGTCAAGCCGGAGCCCCAGGACACGCCTGTCAGCCGGCGCACCCGCAGCTCCGGTATCCGCATCGCCGACTCCACCCCCGCTTCCGGGCGCCTCATCCTCGTCGTGCCCAAACCGGAGCCCAGTATCCCCCCGGAGTACGAGGAGATAGCCCAGCGCGGCTTCTCCGACGCGGATGCCCTGCGGTGGGTGCGCGACGACTACCTCCGGACTGAGATGACTCGGCAGACCCGGGCCCCGGAGGAGATCGCCGCTCGCAAGCATGGGCGCGAGGACGAGCACGACGTCGTGGTCCTCGACAGTGGCGACGACGCCGCCGCCCCTGGACTGTCCAACCCGCCGCGCCAATCGGGGGAGGGTTGCAGCAGGGACGGCGACCACGACGGAGGCGGGGGCGACGACGATGACGCAAGGGCGGTGGCCGGCGAGGAGCGGCGAGGCGAGCGAGACGGCAGGCGGGCCTAGTAGTGTGTTTTTTTTCTTTTTATAAAATACTTTAAATATGTATGAGCGGACGTATTTGGTTGAATTTGGTTTGAAGTCACCGAAATATGCATGAACTCGCCGTGTTTGTGCCGTTCAAAAAATCCCGTCGGCACCACGACTGGGTGGCATCATGCCCCAACGCGCGTTTTGCGCTGGTGCGCCCCCAGGGGGCGGTTTTTAGCGCCTCCTGGGGGCCGACGGCTGGAGATGCTCTGACCCGCATACAGTCTCATCCTCATGGTACTTTTGCATCAATCTACCTCTCCATTTCATCTACGGTTCAATCTTTTCTCGCTCGATCGACTTTTCTTTTTCAAGTTAGGTGGAAAGGTTCTAATAGCATCTACAGCCGGACTTGGCAAATCCGGCCTATAACGCGTTCACAGACTATGCCCGCCGGCCCCTCATATGGGCTGCCGCACATCCACATACCTCAAATGCGGAGTCTCAAATCCATGCAATCCATGCACGTCGATCGTACAATACAAATTGTCCGAATTCAATATTTGAAACAAAGTAAAGCAAATCATAGATCAACAATCCGGACATGCCAAAATGAAATCAATGTCCGAGCATGACAGATGTCTCGCTTGCTGGTCGGATAACTCGTCGGACGCCATCCATGTTGCTTGCTCCAAGGCCATCCTTGCGTTCTGCTCCGCTTGCAAAAGGGTTGCATGCCTCTTGTCTTCGCAGTCTCCCCCTTCTTCTTTTTGCTCAGCTAGGGATCGGATGTTGTCCCAACTTGAAATGCGGCGCCCCCCAATTCGTACTCCATTTGGGTCAGACCTTGATTGTTATTGATCAATGATCATGTCCAACATGAACACCTCCTAAATGATCATGGTTTGCAAGCATTTATCATGTACAAAATGACTAGTGGCCTATGCAAACCATTGAGCATGCCATATGCAAAATTGATCGTACATGAGCAATAAAAACATACCGACCCTTGTTGTGTCATTCTGTCGAAATGGAAGTGGGCAGCCCGGGCAGTGCCGCTGCCAGTGCTCATCTGTGCCCGCATGAGCGGCGGTGAGTGGCATACGTTCACTACCGACATCTGCATGGGCGGAAAGGTCTCTGGAATGCCCCAACCGGCTGTCGAATCCTCATGTGTCCCAGCATGGTCCGACGGCGCAATCCACATCGACGGACGGATGGATGGGGTGCGGGGTTCCGGGTGCGGCGGGGGACAAATGCTCATTCATGTCTGCATCTCCCTGCTGTCGATGTCAAAACCAGCGGATCTTGGGTAGGGGGTCCCGAACTATGCGTCTGAGGTTGATGGTAACAGGAGACAGGGAACACAATGTTTACCCAGGTTCGGGCCCTCTCGATGGAGGTAAAACCCTACATCCTGCTAGATTAATATTGATGAGTATGGGGGTTACAAGAGTTGATCTACCACGAGATCGTAATGGCTAAAACCCTAGAAGTCTAGCCTATCTGATTATGATTGTCTCTATGGACTAAGCCCTTCGGTTTATATAGATACCGGAGGGAACTAGGGTTATACAAAGTCGATTACGGAGAAAGGAATCTTCATATCCGAACGCCAAGCTTGCCATCCACGCCAAGGAGAGTCCCATCCGGATACGGGTGAGAGTCTTCGGTCTTGTATCTTCGTAGCCCATCAGTCCGGCCCATGTCCAACATGCCGGACGCCCGAGGACCCCTTAGTCCAAGACTCCCTCAGTAGCCCCTGAACCAGGCTTCAATGACGAGGTGTTTGGCGCGCAGATTGTCTTCGGCATTGCAAGGCGGGTTCCTCCTCCGAATACTCCAACGCAGTCTTCGAATATGACTAACATGTCCGGATCTGCAAAATAAGTACCACACACCACCGTAGAGAGTATAATATTTCACGAGTCCAATCTGCTGATAATTTTTGATAATGTGACACCACGTCATCACCCGTTCATTATTTCGAACTGTTTTTCGGCCTGCCGCTTCAAGATGCGGTCTCATTGGCATGTCTTGTCAAAGCAGAGATCGTGTCCCCTTATTACGGGATTCTCATCAATACAGGCATGGGTAATCCAACCGTGCCGTTTGCACAACCCTTGGGAACAAGCGAGTTTTAAGGTGAGTGGGGAGGCGCTTGATATTCACTGCCTTTATAAGGAGATAAGGATTCCCTTCTTTCACCCACACCTTCTCTCTCTCTCTCTCTGCCCTCCCATTCTCGAGCTCCAGCGCCCAAGTCCTCATATTTTCTGCCTCAAGAAAGCACTCGACCATGTCCAGATCTGCAGCGCAAGGCAAGTGGATGGCCTCCTCCGTCAAGGAGAAGGACATCACCGATCTTTGGGAGGCCTGGTACCTGGCGAAAGAAATCGCCCACCGGCTTCCGGCCAAGGGGCAAATAGTCCCCACCCCGAAGCCCAATGAGAGGGTGGTGTTCATCCCCCATTTCGTCTGCGGGTTAGAGTTTCCTCTCCACCCTTTCGTCCGCGGACTCATGTTCTATTATGGGCTAGATTTCCATGATCTAGCCCCGAACTCCTTCCTCAACAATCTTGGCATTCATTGTCGTGTGTGAGGCCTTCCTCCGCATTCCACCCCACTTCGAACTATGGCTTAAGATCTTCAACGTGAAGCCGAAGGTGGTGGACGACCAACACGCAGAGTGTGGAGGCACCATGGTGAGCAAGATGCCCAACGTCTCGTGGCCCAAAGGTACCTTCGTGGAGACCGTCAAGGGGTGGCAGAAGCTGTGGTTCTACGTCACAGAGCCCCGCGATCCTTCCTGGGCCGCGGCTCCCGAATTCAAATCCGGGGCCCCAACGCGGCTTACCTCCTGGCAAGAGAAGAGCCTGGATTGGTCTTCATCGGACGAGCTGACAGCGCTTCAGACGCGCATCAGGAGCATGATGGACAAGAACGTCTAGCTTGTTGATGTGATTTAGGTGATGATAATTCGTTGGAACCTTCCATGCCAGAGCCGGGCTTGCCACCTATGGGAATTTGATCCGGCCAAACATAAGACCCTGCAATGGTTCTTCGAGACTACACACGAAGACATCTAGAAGGTGCTCTTCAAGGCCAACAAGACGTGGCCGAAGACAACCGAAGACCATGGGCACGACCTAGCTCATCCTGCCAGTTCGGTAAGTTCTCCATGTTTCCACACATATCCCTTAATTGCCTACTCAAGGAGGATGTCCCAACTTCCCTATCTGTTTTTTCAGGGTTGGACGAAGAAGGCGGAGCGGATTCAGTGTCCGGCTCCGCTACCCGAGGACCCAGCCATCCCGCGCTTGACGAAGATGCTAGTTCCGGCGCCCTACCAGGCGCCGAAGAAGAAGGCCAAGGGGACCAGAGGTTGCCTCCGCCCCAAGGGTACTACGTACATGGTGTCCGAAGACACTGAAACTCACTCCGCCACTGAAGATGACAAGGAGGAGGAAGAGGAAGAAGAAAGCAACTCCCCCCTCCCCGAGGGGGGAAAGAAGAGGGCGGCCTCCAAAAATCTGGAGACGGAGGCGTCCAAGAAGGGGAAGGCCTCCCTCACAGATAGCTCTGCGTGGGACGTTGACAACAGCCCAGAACGGCGCCCCTGGGATAAGCCCCTGGCCGAATCGTGAGTATTCGAAGACCCCGACGCATTCATTGTCGGGGAACGTTGCAGAAAACAAAAAAATTCCTACGTTTTCACCAAGATCCATCTATGAGTTCATCTAGCAATGAGTGATCGGATGCATCTACATACCTTTGTAGATCGCGAGCGGAAGCGTTCAAAGAACGGGGATGAGGGAGTCGTACTCGTCATGATCCAAATCACCGGAGATCCTAGCGCCAAACGGACGGCACCTCCGCGTTCAACACACGTACGGTCAGCGTGACGTCTCCTCCTTCTTGATCCAGCAAGGGAGAAGGAGAGGTTGATGAAGATCCAGCAGCACGACGGCGTGGTGGTGGATGCAGCAGTTACCGCAGCAGGGCTTCGCCGAGCTTCTGCGAGAGGGAGAGGTGTAGCAGGGGAGAGGGAGGCGCCAAGGCTTCAGGGTGCAGATGCCCTCCCTCCCCCCTTTATATAGGCCCCCTAGGGGGTGCGCCGGCCCTAGGAGATGGGATCTCCTAGGGGGGCGGCGGCCAAGGGGGTGGAGTGCCCCCCAAGGCAAGTGGAGGCGCCCCCTCCCCTAGGGTTCCCAACCCTAGGCGCATGGGGGGCCCAAGGGGAGGCGCACCAGCCCACTATGGGCTGGTTCCCTCCCCACTTCAGCCCATGGGGCCCTCCGGGATGGGTGGCCCCACCCGGTGGACCCCCGGGACCCTTCCGGTGGTCCCGGTAACAATACCGTTGACCCCCGAAACTCTCCCGATGGCCGAAACTGCACTTCCTATATATAATTCTTCACCTCCGGACCATTCCGGAACTCCTCGTGACGTCCGGGATCTCATCCGGGACTCCGAACAACTTTCGGGTTACTGCATACTCATATCTCTACAACCCTAGCGTCACCGAACCTTAAGTGTGTAGACCCTACGGGTTCGGGAGACACGTAGACATGACCGAGACGACTCTCCGGTCAATAACCAACAGCGGGATCTGGATACCCATGTTGGCTCCCACATGCTCCTCGATGATCTCATCGGATGAACCACGATGTCGAGGATTCAAGCAACCCCGTATACAATTCCCTTTGTCAATCGGTACGTTACTTGCCCGAGATTCAATCGTCGGTATCCCAATACCTCGTTCAATCTCGTTACCGGCAAGTCACTTTACTCGTACCGTAATGCATGATCCCGTGACCAGACACTTGGTCACTTTGAGCTCATAATGATGATGCATTACCGAGTGGGCCCAGATACCTCTCCGTCATACGGAGTGACAAATCCCAGTCTTGATCCGTGTCAACCCAACAGACACTTTCGGAGATACCCGTAGTATACCTTTATAGTCACCCAGTTACGTTGTGACGTTTGGTACACCCAAAGCACTCCTACGGTATCCGGGAGTTACACGATCTCATGGTCTAAGGAAAAGATACTTTGACATTGGAAAAACTCTAGCAAACGAACTATACGATCTTGTGCTATGTTTAGGATTGGGTCTTGTCCATCACATCATTCTCCTAATGATGTGATCTCGTTATCAATGACATCCAATGTCCATAGTCAGGAAACCATGACTATCTGTTGATCAACGAGCTAGTCAACTAGAGGCTTACTAGGGACATGTTGGTGTCTATGTATTCACACATGTATTACGATTTCCGGATAACACAATTATAGCATGAAATAAAGACAATTATCATGAACAAGGAAATATAATAATAATACTTTTATTATTGCCTCTAGGGCATATTTCCAACAGTCTCCCACTTGCACTAGAGTCAATAATCTAGTTACATTGTGATGAATCGAACACCCATAGGAATTCTGGTGTTGATCATGTTTTGCTCTAGGGAGAGGTTTAGTCAACGGATCTCGACATTCAGATCCGTATGTACTTTACAAATATCTATGTCTCCATCTTGAACATTTTCACGAATGGAGTTGAAGCGACGCTTGATGTGCCTGGTCTTCTTGTGAAACCTGGGCTCCTTGGCAAGTGCAATAGCTCCAGTGTTGTCACAGAAGAGTTTGATCGGCCCCGACGCATTGGGTATGACTCCTAGGTCGGTGATGAACTCCTTCACCCAAATTGCTTCATGCGCTGCCTCCGAGGCTGCCATGTACTCCGCTTCACATGTAGATCCCGCCACGACGCTCTGCTTGCAACTGCACCAGCTTACTGCCCCACCATTCAAAATATACACGTATCCGGTTTGTGACTTAGAGTCATCCAGATCTGTGTCGAAGCTAGCGTCGACGTAACCCTTTACGACGAGCTCTTCGTCACCTCCATAAACGAGAAACATTTCCTTAGTCCTTTTCAGGTACTTCAGGATATTCTTGACCGCTGTCCAGTGTTCCTTGCCGGGATTACTTTGGTACCTTCCTACCAAACTTACGGCAAGGTTTAACATCAGGTCTGGTACACAGCCATGGCATACATAATAGAACCTATGGCTGAGGCATAGGGGATGACTCATCTCTTCTATATCTTCTGCCGTGGTCGGAACATTGAGCTGAGCTCATTTCACACCTTGTAACACAGGCAAGAACCCCTTCTTAGATGATCCATATTGAACTTCTTCAATATCTTATCAAGGTATGTGCTTTGTGAAAGACCTATGAGGCGTCTCGATCTATCTCTATAGATCTTGATGCCTAATATATAAGCAGCTTCTCCAAGGTCCTTCATTGAAAAACTCTTATTCAAGTAGGCCTTGATGCTGTCCAAGAGTTCTATATCATTTCCCATCAAAAGTATGTCATCTACATATAATATGAGAATGCTACAGAGCTCCCACTCACTTTCTTGTAAACGCAGGCTTCTCCATAAGTCTGCGTAAACCCAAACGCTTTGATCATCTCATCAAAGCGAATGTTCCAACTCCGAGATGCTTGCACCAGCCCATAAATCGAGCGTTGGAGCTTGCACACCTTGTTAGCATTCTTAGGATCGACAAAACCTTCCGGCTGCATCATATACAATTCTTCCTTAAGGAAACCATTAAGGAATGCCGTTTTGACGTCCATTTGCCATATCTCATAATTCGTAGAATGCGGCAATTGCTAACATGATTCAGACGGACTTTAGCTTCGCTACCGGTGAGAAAGTCTCATCGTAGTCAACCCCTTGAACTTGTCGATAACCCTTAGCGACAAGCCGAGCTTTATAGATGGTCACATTACCATCCGCGTCTGTCTTCTTCTTAAAGATCCATTTATTTTCTATGGCTCGCCGTTCAACGGGCAAGTCAGTCAAAGTCCATACTTCGTTTTCATACATGGATCCTATCTCGGATTTCATGGCTTCCAGCCATTTGTCGGAATCCGGGCCCGCCATCGCTTCTTCATAGTTCGAAGGTTCACCGTTGTCTAACAACATGATTTCCAAGACAGGGTTGCCGTACCACTCTGGTGCGGAACGTGTCCTTGTGGACCTTCGAATTTCAGTAGGAGCTTGATCAGAAGTATCTTGATCATCATTAACTTCCTCTCTAGTCGGTGCAGGCACCTCAGGAACATTTTCTTGAGTTGTGCCATTTTCCGGTTCAAGAGGTAATACTTCATCAAGTTCTACTTTCCTCCCACTTACTTCTTTCGAGAGAAACTCTTTCTCTAGAAAGGACCCATTCTTGGCAACAAAGATCTTGCCTTCGGATCTGAGGTAGAAGGTATACCCAATAGTTTCTTTAGGGTATCCTATGAAGACGCATTTTTCCGACTTGGGTTCGAGCTTTTCAGGTTGAAGTTTCTTGACATAAGCATCGCATCCCCAAACTTTTAGAAATGACAACTTAGGTTTCTTACCAAACCATAATTCAAACGGTGTCGTCTCAACGGATTTCGACGGAGCCCTATTTAAAGTGAATGCGGCAGTCTCTAAAGCATAGCCCCAAAAAGATAGCGGTAAATCGGTAAGAGACATCATAGATCGCACCATATCTAATAGAGTGCGATTACGACGTTCGGACACACCATTACGCTGAGGTGTTCCAGGCGGCGTGAGTTGTGAAACTATTCCACATTTTCTTAAGTGCGTGCCAAATTCGTGACTCAAGTATTCTCCTCCGCGATCTGATCGCAGGAACTTGATTTTCCTGTCACGTTGATTCTCAACCTCACTCTGAAATTCCTTGAACTTTTCAAAGGTTTCAGACTTGTGTTTCATTAAGTAGACATACCCATATCTACTCAAGTCATCAGTGAGGGTGAGAACATAACGATAGCCACCGCGAGCCTCAACACTCATTGGACCGCACACATCAGTATGTATGATTTCCAATAAGTTGGTTGCTCGCTCCATTGTTCCTGAGAACGGAGTCTTGGTCATTTTACCCATGAGGCATGGTTCGCACGTGTCAAATGATTCGTAATCAAGAGACTCTAAAAGTCCATCTGCATGGAGCTTCTTCATGCGTTTGACACCTATGTGACCAAGGCGGCAGTGCCACAAGTATGTGGGACTATCATTATCAACTTTACATCTTTTGGTACTCACACTATGAATATGTGTAGCATTACGCTCGAGATTCATTAAGAATAAACCATTCACCATAGGAGCATGACCATAAAACATATCTCTCATATAAATAGAACAACCATTATTCTCGGATTTAAATGAGTAGCCATCTCGAATTAAACGAGATCCCGATACAATGTTCATGCTCAAAGCTGGCACTAAATAACAATTATTAAGGTTTAAAACTAATCCCGAAGGTAAATGTAGAGGTAGCGTGCCGACGGCGATCACATTGACCTTGGAACCATTCCCGACGCGCATCGTCACCTCGTCCTTTGCCAGTCTCCGCTTATTCCGCAGCCCCTGCTTTGAGTTACAAATGTGAGCAACTGCACCGGTATCAAATACCCAGGAGCTACTACGGGTACTAGTAAGGTACACATCAATTACATGTATATCATATATACCTTTTGTTTTGCCGGCCTTCTTGTCTCTAAGTATTTGGGGCAGTTCCGCTTCCAGTGACCACTTCCCTTGCAATAAAAGCACTCAGTCTCGGGCTTGGGTCCATTCTTTGGCTTCTTCCGCAGCTTGCTTGCCGGGCGCGGCAACTCCCTTGCCGTCTTCTTGAAGTTCTTTTTACCCTTGCCCTTTCTTGAACTTAGTGGTTTTATTCACCATCAACACTTGATGTTCCTTTTTGACTTCTACCTCTGCTGATTTCAGCATTGACAAATACTCAGGAATGGTCTTTTCCATCCCCTGCATATTGAAGTTCATCACAAAGCTCTTGTAGCTCGGTGGAAGCGACTGAAGGATTCTGTCAATGACCGTCATCCGGGAGATTAACTCCCAGCTGAGTCAAGCGGTTGTAACCCAGACATAGTGAGTATGTGCTCACTGACAGAACTTTTTCCTCCATCTTACAGCTGAAGAACTTGTCGGAGACTTCATATCTCTCGACCCGGGCATGAGCTTGGAAAACCATTTTCAGCTCTTCGAACATCTCATATGCTCCATGTCTCTCAAAACGCTTTTGGAGCCCCGGCTCTAAGCTGTAAAGCATGCCGCACTGAACGAGGGAGTAGTCGTCAACACGTGTCTGCCAAGCGTTCATAACGTCTTGTTCTGTGGGACGGGTGGTCACCTAGCGGTGCTTGTAGGACATAATCTTTCTTGGCAGCTATGAGGATGATCCTCAGGTTCCGGACCCAGTCCGTATAGTTGCTGCCATCGTCTTTCAGCTTGGTTTTCTCTAGGAACGCGTTGAAGTTGAGGACTACGTCCATTTGATCTACAAGACATATTGTAAAGATTTTAGACTAAGTTCATGATAATTAAGTTCATCTAATCAAATTATTCAATGAACTCCCACTCAGATAGACATCCCTCCAGTCATCTAAGTGAAACATGATCCGAGTAACTAGGCCGTGTCCGATCATCACGTGAGACGGACTAGTCAACATCGGTGAACATCTTCATGTTGATCGTATCTTCTATACGACTCATGCTCGACCTTTCGGTCTTCTGTGTTCCGAGGCCATGTCTGTACATGCTAGGCTCGTCAAGTCAACCTAAGTGTTTGCATGTGTAAATCTGTCTTACACCCGTTGTATGTGAACGTTTGGAATCTATCACACCCGATCATCACGTGGTGCTTCGAAACAACGAACTGTCGCAATGGTGCACAGTTAGGGGAACACTTTCTTGAAATTATTATGAGGGATCATCTTATTTACTACCGTCGTTCTAAGTAAACAAGATGCAAAAACATGATAAACATCACATGCAATCAAATAATAATAGTGACATGATATGGCCAATATCACATAGCTCCTTTGATCTCCATCTTGGGGCTCCATGATCATCTTGTCACCGGCATGACACCATGATCTCCATCATCATGATCTCCATCATTGTGTCTCCATGAAGTTGCTCGCCAACTATTACTTCTACTACTATGGCTAACGCGTTAGCAATAAAGTAAAGTAATTTACATGGCGTTTATGACACGCAGGTCATAAATAAATTAAAGACAACTCCTATGGCTCCTGCCGGTTGTCATACTCATCGACATGCAAGTCGTGATTCCTATTACAAGCATGAACATCTCATACATCACATATAATCTCATATTCATCACAACTTGGCCATATCACATCACAACACTTGCTGCAAAAACAAGTTAGACGTCCTCTAATTGTTGTTGCAAGTTTTACGTGGCTGAAATAGGGTTCTAGCAAGAACGTTTTCTTACCTACGTGAAAGCCACAACGTGATTTGTCAACTTCTATTTACCCTTCATAAGGACCCTTTTCATCGAATCCGCTCCAACTAAAGTGGAGAGACAGACACCCGCCAGCCACCTTATGCAACTAGTGCATGTTAGTCGGTGGAACCGGTCTCACGTAAGCGTACGTGTAAGGTTGGTCCGGGCCGCTTCATCCCACAATACCGTTGAAGCAAGATAAGACTAGTAGCGGCAAGAAAGTTGACAACATCTACGCCCACAACAAATTGTGTTCTACTCGCGCAAGAAGAACTACGCATAGACCTAGCTCATGATGCCACTGTTGGGGAACGTTGCAGAAAACAAAAATTTTCCTACGGTTTCACCAAGATCCATCTATGAGTTCATCTAGCAACGAGTGATCGGATGCATCTACATACCTTTGTAGATCGCGAGCGGAAGCGTTCAAAGAACGGGGATGAGGTAGTCGAACACGACGTGATCCAAATCACCGGAGATCCTAGCACCGAACGGACGGCACCTCCGCGTTCAACACACGTACGGTCAGCGTAACGTCTCCTTCTTCTTGATCCAGCAAGAGGGAAGGAGAGGTTGAGGAAGATGGCTCCAGCAGCAGCACGACGGCGTGGTGGTGATGGAGCTGCAGTACTCCGTCAGGGCTTCGCCAAGCGCTATGGAGGAGGAGGAGGTGTTGGAGAGGGAGAAGGAGGCAACCAAAGGCATGGATGAAAAGCCCTCCTTCCCCCACTATATATAGGAGGGCCAAGGGGGGGGGCGCCGGCCCTAGGAGATCCAATCTCCTAGGGGGGGCGGCGGCCAAGGGAGGTTTCCCTCCCCCCCAAGGCACCTAGGAGGTGCCTTCCACTAGTGGGACTCTTCCCTTTTGTGAACCCTAGGCGCATGGGCCTCTTGGGGCTGGTGCCCTTGGCCCATGTAGGCCAAGGCGCACCCCCTACAGCCCATGTGGCCCCCGGCAGGTGGCCCCACCCGGTGGACCCCCGGGACCCTTCCGGTGGTCCCGGTACAATACCGGTGACCCCGAAACTTGTCCCGATGGCCGAAATAGCACTTCCTATATATAATTCTTTACCTCCGGACCATTCCAGAACTCCTCGTGACGTCCGGGATCTCATCCGGGACTCCGAACAACATTCGGGTTACTGCATATACATATCCTACAACCCTAGCGTCACCGAACCTTAAGTGTGTAGACCCTACGGGTTCGGGAGACATGTAGACATGACCGAGACGACTCTCCGGTCAATAACCAACATCGGGATCTGGATACCCATGTTGGCTCCCACATGCTCCACGATGATCTCATCGGATGAACCACGATGTCGAGGATTCAAGCAACCCCGTATACAATTCCCTTTGTCAATCGGTATTTACTTGCCCGAGATTCGATCGTCGGTATCCCAATACCTCGTTCAATCTCGTTACCGGCAAGTCACTTTACTCGTACCGTAATGCATGATCCCGTGACCAGACACTTGGTCACTTTGAGCTCATTATGATGATGCATTACCGAGTGGGCCCAGTGATACCTCTCCGTCATACGGAGTGACAAATCCCAGTCTTGATCCGTGTCAACCCAACAGACACTTTCGGAGATACCCGTAGTATACCTTTATAGTCACCCAGTTACGTTGTGACGTTTGGTATACCCAAAGCACTCCTACGGTATCCGGGAGTTACATGATCTCATGGTCTAAGGAAAAGATATTTTGACATTGGAAAACTCTAGCAAACGAACTATACGATCTTGTGCTATGTTTAGGATTGGGTCTTGTCCATCACATCATTCTCCTAATGATGTGATCTCGTTATCAATGACATCCAATGTCCATAGTCAGGAAACCATGACTATCTGTTGATCAACGAGCTAGTCAACTAGAGGCTTACTAGGGACATGTTGGTGTCTGTTATTCACACATGTATTACGATTTCCGGATAACACAATTATAGCATGAATAAAGACAATTATCATGAACAAGGAAATATAATAATAATGCTTCTTACATTGCCAGCATATTCCACTTACATGCCTCAAGTCAAGTCTAGTAACAAGAACAAGAAAGATTCTTCCTCTAGCAGTAACAATGATCATGCTAAATCCATATTGTTGCTTCTAGTAGTTCTCTTGATTCCACTAATGATTCTCTTAGCCAAGTTACACTTGAGCAAGAAAATAGCTTATTGAAGGGAATTATAGAGAAAGGAGTGTACAAAAGCCTTGCCGGGAGTAAGCAATTCGAGGAAATTGTGCGCAAGCAAGGAATGCACCAGAAGAATCAAGGTGTTGGTTTTGAACGAAAGTTCAATGCCAATGGAGTTGAGTGGGAAGAAGATCAATACCCCAAGACAAAGTTTGTTCCTCAACAAGAGAAGTATGATACTTCTTTCAAGGGGACACAAGCTCAAGATGATCTTCCACCACAAGACTACAAGCAAAAAGGCAAGGACAAGCTTCAAGAGGAAATTGATGCATTTGAAGAAGCTCCTAAGACCTTAGTCAAGTGGATTCCCAAGACTACTTCAAGTTCCACTTCATCAAGTACGACTACAACTCCAAGGATTCCCATCAAGATGGTGTGGATCCAAAAGAAGAAGAACTAGAGAGTTCTTGAGGGTGACTCCGCCAACATACTTCACTCTTATCATTTTGGCAAGAACAAGTGCAATCAACTTCCACATCTTGCACTAGTTCAAGGAGTCACAAACCCTCTTGTTGGTAAGACAAGGGACAAGGTAACCTAAAAGTTTTCATGGACATCATCTTGTGTGTGCATCACTCTATGTCTATGGATATCCTTGTTTGTTCCTTGTGGGACTAACCCATGTAGGTATTGAAAGTGCAATTCACTCAAATGGATAGCTCCAAGTGATCTACATCAACATTGAGCATCCACATCTTCAACATCTACATGAAGTCATCATCGACAAAACCCGAGGTTAGTTCATCCCTCTAAGGGGGGATATCACATCTAGGGGGAGCTTTACTCTAAGACTTGAGCTAAAGCAACTCTAAAGATGTGAACACAACAATGCTTTATGTAAAAGTGGTAACCCCACTTGAGCTTAAACGATGAGTATGACCTATGATCAAGTGTTCTCACTTGACTCCTAAGTCAATATACTCATATATAGATGACCTAGTCATCGCAAATTGCTTGATAGATGCTAGATTGGTTGTGCATGCCTTGTCACATATTTCATTTGCCATCTTATTGTGTGAGCATGTGTTGCATATTTTACTCATTCGAGGACATCCACTTGTTGTTTTGATTGTTTGGTTTTATTCTTTTGCCAAGTGGATGGACAAGAATGCCTAAGAACCTCCTCTAGCTATCTATGCTTTTCTCGTCTCAAACTCTATTCTGCTACATCACAAAATTTGATCAAGTCAGATTCGAACCACTCTGTGTGAGGAGCACTCGGAGTCCCCGATTCGTCATAGACTTAAACTTCCAAAACCTCTTTGATTCTCGGTCTGACCGATACCCACTTTCGGTCCTACCGAGATCATTAAGTTGATCTAGGTTTTCGATCTCGGTGCAACCGATTTGAACCATTCGGTCACACCGAGTTGCAACAACTGTATACAGTTTTGCATCTCGGTGCCACCGAGTTGTTCCACTCGGTCACACCGACAGGGTCGGGCTATATATAGTCACGGGCAAAAATTTGGAAATTTCTCCGAACCCCTTCGCCCGCGCGATAGCCTGCTCTGCCAACTTGGTCTCCGGATCGTCTCCTCGCCGCCAGCCGCCTCCAGTCGCTGGTCTCCGTCGCCGTCAACGGAAATTCAACCCCGCCGTTGCCGCCGTAGCGAGTCTCCGCCGAACTAGGGTATGGACTCGATCTTTGTGCTATTCCAATCCGATTCTTAGCACATTGTGATCATCATGATTCTTGCCACGTTTGTAAACTCTATCCAGTCAATGAACTCGTAGATTAGGTTAATCGGAAAATTTTAGGGTTAGTTTTCGTCCGAAACCATCGGACCCACCGAGTTGAAAAACTCGGTCCCACCGATTTGGCTTATGCCATTGCACAAGTGAGACTCGGTCTGACCGAGAATTATTACGGTGTGACGATTTTGGAACTTGTGAAACCCTGCAGTCTCGGTGCCACCGAACTGTGACTCGGTCTGCGAGTTCACTAGTTTAGGTTCCAAAACTGCTTCGGTATCACCGAGTTTAAAAATCGGTAGATCCGAGATGATTTCAGTGGGAAACTAAAACTAATGGATCATTCTTTTGCAAAAATCTCTGCATTTTGTGATGCTCATCCACTCTACCTCATCTATAAACTATTCACAGGGTCAGCAGTCAGCTTGTTCATCATGTCAGACCAAAGTGATAGCCAGAACATGTCAGAACAGCCAGTGCAGATGAGTGAGGGCACTAGTCCCTCAAGTTCTTCAGATGAAGGCAGCAGGAGCACCCCTAGCAATCTGCCAAAAGCTGCCACAAGACAAAGGAAGAAGAGAACCTCAGAATCAGAGGATGAGGACTATGTGGCAGAAGAGGAAGCAACTTCAAAGAGAGTAGTGCTCGAGAAGGAACATGGCTCAGCTCAAGGCACAAAGCCAGGATTGAAAATCAAAAGGCCAGCAGGTAGGCAGCCTATGCCAAAGGCCAGAGCCTCAACTCAGATTCCTGAAAAGCCTGCAACCATAGAGCCAGTTGCTGCTGAAGGAAGAAAAGGAAGGAAAGGGTCAAGAAGACCGTAGCCAGAGTGCTTGGAAAGGCTTCCATCATGGAAGATGAGGGAAGAAGAAGAGGTTGCTGCACCAGCACCTAAGGCACCCAAGCTGATGGGTGATGCCATAAGAACAGGGGCAGCTGCTTCCAAGGCCAAGCCAGCTCCAAAGCCAAAGCCAAAGAGGAACACAAGAAGCATCCCAGCTACTGAGAAGAACAAGGCCCCAGTGCCTGAAGCTGCAGAAGAAGAAGAAGAGAATGTTCTTAGAATCAAGCCTGAGTGTCGACTTAGCACTATGCATTTTCTAGGAACTTTTTGGTAACTTGTTGCCAAAGGGGGAGAAAATGTATAGATCATAGGCTTCGAGAGAGAGTGTTGCTTTTATTCTCTCTTGTTTTATTTGGTGGTTTTTCGAACTTTGTTTGCTTTTGTGTGAGATACTATGTCATTGCTCGTGAGACATTGATGATCATGTGTTTGATCATAAGCTACACTTAATGTTTGCTTAATATTATCATCTTATCTATCTTATGTGATCATTCACTATTCTTGGTGATGAGTGCATGTATTTCATTCTTATCATTTTAAGCGCTCCACCAAGATGTATGTGACATGGAAGAGTAACCCATGACTCTAACTCTTTGTGCATTTGCAGTCCAAAGCAAATTTTAAATATGCACAAATTTAGGGGGAGCTCTTACTTGTCACATACTTCTCAAAGCGACGATATATTTCATGCTTATTATCATTTGTCGAAGCTTTGATCTATATGTTGTCATCAATTACCAAAAGGGGAGATTGAAAGTGCAACTATCCCTAGGTGGTTTTGGTAATTCATAACAACATATAGCTCATTGAGCTAATGCTATTCCAAGATGATTATTTCAGGAAAGCTCAATGATTGGCATGGCATGGATGTGAAAGTGGAACCCTCAAAATGCTAAGGACAAAGGATTGGCTCAAGCTCAAAAGCTCAAGACTCTTCATTTTATATTTTAGTGATCCAAGATCACATTGAGTCTTTAGGAAAAGCCAATACTATCAAGGAGGGATGAGGTGTTGCTTAATGAGCCTCTTGCTTCATGTGCTTAGTGATATGCTCCAAAACCCTCAACTACTTTCCCATATCCACATATGACCTAAACCCTAAGCCAAACTCGGTCCTACCGATTCTTTCTATCCGGCGCCACCGAGTTTCACTTGTCATAAGCCACTGCCAAACCCTAGCAATTCGGTTCTACCGATAGGGATCTCGGTCTCACCGAGATGGGATTGCAAACTCTCTGTTTCCCTTTCGTAACTTTTCGGTCTCACCGAAAGAGCGAATCGGTCCCACCGAGATTGCAATGTAAATTCAGTGTTTCCTTTTTGTAACTTTTCGGTCTCACCGAAAGAGCAAATCGGTCCCACCGAGTTTGCCTGACCAACTCTCTGGTTAGCTAATTACCAAATCGGTCTCACCGAGTTTGTGTAATCGGTCTCACCGAGATTACGTTATGCCCAAACCCTAACCATACGGTCCTACCGAGTTGCATGTCAGTCCCACCGAAAATCTCTAACGGTCACTAGGTTTACATTTTCGGTCCGACCGAGTTTGTTGATTCGGTCCCACCGAGATTGGAAAACTGTGTGTAACGGTTGGATTTTGTGTGGAGGCTATATATACCCCTCCACCTCCTCTTCATTCGTGGAGAGAGCCATCAGAACACATACACAATTCCAACTCATTTTCTGAGAGAGAACCACACTACATGTGTTGAGGTCAAGATATTCCATTCCACATATAATCTTGATCTCTAGCCTTCCCCAAGTTGCTTTCCACTCAAATCTTCTTTCCACCAAATCCAATCCTATGAGAGAGAGAGTTGAGTGTTGGGGAGACTATCATTTGAAGCACAAGAGCAAGGAGTTCATCATCAACACACCATTTGTTACTTCTTGGAGAGTGGTGTCTCCTAGATTGGCTAGGTGTCACTTGGGAGCCTCCGACAAGATTGTGGAGTTGAACCAAGGAGTTTGTAAGGGCAAGGAGATCGCCTACTTCGTGAAGATCTATCGCTAGTGAGGCAAGTCCTTCGTGGGCGATGGCCATGGTGGGATAGACAAGGTTGCTTCTTCGTGGACCCTTCGTGGGTGGAGCCTCCGTGGACTCGCGCAACCGTTACCCTTCGTGGGTGGAGCCCTTCGTGGACTCGCGCAACCGTTACCCTTTGTGGGTTGAAGTCTCCATCAACGTGGATGTAGGATAGCACCACCTATCCGAACCACGGGAAAAACATCCGTGTCTCCAATTGCATTTGATTCTCCAAACCCTTCCCTTTACATTCTTGCAAGTTGCATGCTTTAC
>NW_024113118.1:0-13265 GCF_003073215.2 Triticum urartu | reverse complement strand
GCAATTTCTCTTCAAGCAAAGCATTAAAATTCTTTTGTGAATTCATAAACTCTTTAACACTATTCTCAAATTCAGAGGGCATCTTATTATAATTTCCATAAGAGTTGTTGTAGGAATTCCCATAATTATTAGAAGGATTACTAGGATATGGCCTAGGATTAAAATTCCCTCTATAAGCGTTGTTACCAAAATTATTCCTACCAACAAAATTCACATCCATAGATTCATTGTTATTCTCAATCAAAGTAGACAAAGGCATATCATTAGGATCAGAAGAAACACTCTTAGTAGCAAATAATTTCATAAGTTCATCCATCTTTCCACTCAACACATTGATTTCTTCTATCGCATGCACTTTTTTATTAGAAGATCTTTCAGTATGCCATTGAGAATAATTAACCATAATATTATCTAGGAGTTTAGTAGCATCTCCTAAAGTGATTTCCATAAAAGTACCTCCCGCGGCCGAATCTAAAAGATTTCTAGAAGCAAAATTCAATCCGGCATAAAAATTTTGTATAATCATCCACAAATTCAAACCATGAGTAGGGCAATTACGTATCATTAATTTCATTCTCTCCCAAGCTTGTGCAACATGTTCATGATCAAGTTGTTTAAAGTTCATAATATCGTTTCTAAGAGAGATGATCTTAGCGGGAGGGAAATACTTAGAGATAAAAGCATCTTTGCACTTGTTCCAAGAATCAATACTATTTTTAGGCAAAGACGAAAACCAAGCTTTAGCACGATCTCTAAGCGAAAAAGGAAATAGCTTCAATTTAACGACATCATTATCGACATCTCTTTTTCTTTTGCATATCACATAAATCAACGAAGCTATTCAGATGAGTAGCGGCATCTTCACTAGGAAGGCCGGCGAATTGATCTTTCATAACAAGATTCAACAAAGCAGTATTGATTTCACAAGATTCAGTATTGGCAAGAGGAGCAATCGGAGTGCTAAGGAAATCATTATTATTGGTATTGGTGAAGTCACACAATTTGGTAGTATCTTGAGCCATCGCGACAAACAAGCAAACAAACTAGCACACGAGCAAACAAAAGCAAACGGGCAAAAGAGGCAAATAGAGAGGGAGGATAGAGAGAGAGAGGGCGAATAAAACGGCAAGGGTGAAGTGGGGGAGGGAAAACGAGAGGCAAATGGCAAATAATGTAATGCGAGAGATAGGGATTGTGATGGGTACTTGGTATGTTGACTTTTTGCGTAGACTCCCCGGCAACGGCGCCAGAAATTCTTCTTGCTACCTCTTGAGCTTGCGTTGGATTTCCCCGAAGAGGAAAGGATGATGCAGCAGAGTAGCGTAAGTATTTCCCTCAGTTTTTGAGAACCAAGGTATCAATCCAGTAGGAGGCCACGCTCAAGTCCCTCGTACCTGCACAAAACGATAGCTACTCGCAACCAACGCGATTAGGGGTTGTCAATCCCTTCACGGATCACTTACGAGAGTGAGATCTGATAGATATAATATTTTTTTTTTGGTATAAAGATGCAAAGTGAAAAGTAAAGGCAAAGTAAAAAGCAAAGCAAGATTAAAGTGATGGAGATTGATATGATGAGAATAGACCCGGGGGCCATAGGTTTCACTAGTGGCTTCTCTCAAGAGCATAAGTATTCTACGGTGGGTGAACAAATTACTGTTGAGCAATTGACAGAATTGAGCATAGTTATGAGAATATCTAGCATGATCATGTATATAGGCATCACATCCGTGACAAGTAGACCGAAACGATTCTGCATCTACTACTATTACTCCACTCATCGACCGCTATCCAACATGCATCTAGAGTATTAAGTTAAAAACAGAGTAACGCTTTAAGCAAGATGACATGATGTAGAGAGATAAATTCATGCAATATGAAATAAACCCCATCTTGTTATCCTCGATGGCAACGATGCAATACGTGCCTTGCTGCCCCTTCTGTCACTAGGAAAGGACACCGCAAGATCGAACCCAAAGCTAAGCACTTCTCCCATTGCAAGAACTACCAATCTAGTTGGCCAAACCAAACGGATAATTCGAAGAGACTTGCAAAGATAACCAATCATACATAAAAGAATTCAGAGAAGATTCAAATATTATTCATAGATAGACTTGATCATAAACCCACAATTCATCGGTCTCAACAAACACACCGCAAAAAGAAGATTACATCGAATAGATCTCCACAAGAGAGGGGGAGAACTTTGTATTGAGATCCAAAAAGAGAGAAGAAGCCATCTAGCTACTAACTATGGACCCGAAGGTCTGAGGTAAACTACTCACACTTCATCGGAGAGGCTATGATGATGTAGAAGCCCTCCGTGATGACGGCCCTCTCCGGCGGAGCTCCGGAACAGGCCCCAAGATGGGATCTCGTGGATACAGAAAGTTGCGGCAGTGGAAAAAAAAAAAAAAAAAAAAAAAAAAAAAAAAAAAAAAAAAAAAAAAAAAAAAAAAAAAAAAAAAAAAAAAAAAAAAAAAAAAAAAAAAAAAAAAAAAAAAAAAAAAAAAAAAAAAAAAAAAAAAAAAAAAAAAAAAAAAAAAAAAAAAAAAAAAAAAAAAAAAAAAAAAAAAAAAAAAAAAAAAAAAAAAAAAAAAAAAAAAAAAAAAAAAAAAAAAAAAAAAAAAAAAAAAAAAAAAAAAAAAAAAAATAAAAAAAAAAAAAAAAAAAAAAAAAAAAAAAAAAAAAAAAAAAAAACAAAAAAAAATTAAAAAAAAAAAAAAAAAAAAAAAAAAAAAAAAAAAAAAAAAAAAAAAAAAAAAAAAAAAAAAAAAAAAAAAAAAAAAAAAAAAAAAAAAAAAAAAAAAAAAAAAAAAAAAAAAAAAAAAAAAAAAAAAAAAAAAAAAAAAAAAAAAAAATAAAAAAAAAAAAAAAAAAAAAAAAATAAAAAAAAAAAAAAAAAAAAAAAAAAAAAAAAAAAAAAAAAAAAAAAAAAAAAAAAAAAAAAAAAAAAAAAAAAAGTAGTTTTTGGCTCCTCTTCTGATCGTTTGGGGGTACGTAGGTATATATAGGAGGAAGAAGTACGTCAGTGGAGCTTGAGGGGCCCACGAGGCAGGGGGGCGCCTAGGGGGGGGCCCACCCTCGTGACCGCCTCTCTGATGCCTTGGCGTAGGGTCCAAGTCTCCTGGATCACGTTCGGTGAGAAAATCACGTTCCCGAAGGTTTTATCTCGTTTGGACTCCGTTTGATATTCCGTTTCTTCGAAACACTGAAATAGGCAAAAACAGCAATTCTGGGCTGGGCCTCCGGTTAATAGGTTAGTCCCAAAAATAATATAAAAGTGGAAAATAAAGCCCAATATAGTCCAAAAACAGTAGATAATATAGCATGGAGCAATCAAAAATTATAGATACATTGGAGACGTATCAGACGCCGCCTTGGGCTCCACGATGACCTCCGTCTTACCATCCTCCTGGTCTTGGTCTTTTTGCACCAATATAGAAACCTTTGCCTGATGCCTCGGTACTCTTCGCCTGCACTGGCCTCCTTAGCACCAAAGTGGAAACAAGGACGCTGCGCCCGCGGGCGCCCGCCTGGTGCCGTGCGTCATGGCTCACGTCACGAGTGTCTCGTGAGGTTTGCCCCACCTTGATATCTCTGCTCCTCGTGAGCCTGCCTGGCTAGGCCACTCCCGAGGAGGCCTTGCATCGTCTGCCTCGTGAGGGTCTTGGATGCTTTGCTGGTGGATGATGAGCCGTACGGCCTACTGGCTCAGCCACGCCGTGGCCGCTGGCAGGCAAGTCTGGGACCCCGGTTCGCAGGATGTCGACAGAACCTTCTAGCCCCGCTTGCATAAACTCATGGTAAAAACATGATATTGGCCACTATTCAGCTGTTTTGGATTACTTTGATAGCCAGACTGCTGCTGCTGATTACCTTGATTGGGCCGCTGACTAAAACTGCCTTGATTGCCTTGGCCCTGAAATCCAGAGTTTGAGCCGCCACCTCCAAAGCCGGGCCCATGAGAGCCAGATCCTGACCCGCCATCCGGACCATGATGGTCTTGATAAAAGCTGGAATTTCTATACTCTTTCATGATGAAACGATCTTTCCAGAGATGAGTAGGTGGTTTTTCTTGAGAACCATGCTTTGGGCAAGGCTGATTCATTATCGCCTCAAGGTTGAACTTTGGCCCGCCAAACCGGGGCATTGATGATTTCCCCTTCTGACGCTGATTGTTGTTTTGCGTGTTGGTATTAGCCACAAAATCTGAACCGCCGTCGGCCTGCTTGCGCTTACGTTATTGCCTTGGTTCCGACCCGCCGCATTATGCTGCTGTCCCTTTCCATTACCGCTCTTCTTCCCCTTGCCAGCCTTCTCCTCATCAGACTCAGGGTCTTTAGTGTTATCAGAGTCGACATATTTGATGAGAGCCGCCATGAGCTCTCCCATGTCATTGCAGTGGCGTTTGAGTTGCCCCAACTTCTGTTTGAGGGGAGTGAACCGGCAATTCTTCTCGAAAATTAGGACGGCTGAGCCAGCATTGATGCTTTCCGATGAGTGGATAATGGCTGAGATCCGGCGTACCCAATGGGCGGTTGACTCATCCTCCCTCTGGATACAAGTGTCTAAATCAAGAATCGACAGAGGTTGCTTGCATGTGTCCTTGAAATTCTGAATAAAGGACATCTTCAATTAAGCCCATGATCTGACGGAGTTAGGGGGCCATCCCTTTAACTAGGTGTGAGCCGGCCCATCCAACATCATGGTGAAATACTTAGCGCACACAGCGATATTGACGTCCAACATCTCCATGGCCAGCTGATAACTCTCAATCCAAGCCTCCGGAGGTTGTTCCGCTGTGTAATTTGGCACCTTGCGGGGGCCTTTAAAATCCTTGGGCAGACGCTCATTACGCAAAGCCGGCACTAGAGACGGCATACCCACATTCCTAGAAGTCATCCCAGCTTCTGCAGACACTGACGGGTTGACGGGTTATGCTAAGGTTGCTGATGAGCCGCTAACTGAGCCACTAACTCAGCCTCCCGATGTGCCCTGGCCTGATCCCCCAAAACCTGAGCATCATTATCAGCACGTGGCGGGTCACGCCCACGGCGCTGGTTACGGTACCGCTCACTGCTTGAAATCGCCGGTGACTCAATGCGCCTGATGACCCACAAGTATAGGGGATCTATCGTAGTCCTTTCGATAAGTAAGAGTGTCGAACCCAACGAGGAGCAGAAGGAAATGATAAGCGGTTTTCAGCAAGGTATTCTCTACAAGTACTGAAATGAGTGGTAACAGATAGTTTTGTGATGAGATAATTTGTAACGAGCAACAAGTAACAAAAGTAAATAAAGTGCAGCAAGGTGGCCCAATCCTTTTGTAGCAAAGGACAAGCCTGGACAAACTCTTATATAAGGAAAAGCGCTCCCGAGGACACATGGGAATATCGTCAAGCTAGTTTTCATCACGTTCATATGATTCGCGTTCGAGTACTTTGATAATTTGATATGTGGGTGGACCGGTGCTTGGGTGCTGTTCTTACTTGAACAAGCATCCCACTTATGATTAACCTCTATTGCAAGCATCCGCAACTACAACAAAAGTATTAAGGTAAACCTAACCATAGCATGAAACATATGGATCCAAATCAGCCCCTTACGAAGCAACATAAACTAGGGTTTAAGCTTCTGTCACTCTAGCAACCCATCATCTACTTATTACTTCCCAATGCCTTCCTCTAGGCCCAAATAATGGTGAAGTGTTATGTAGTCGACGTTCACATAACACCACTAGAGGCTAGACAACATACATCTCATCAAAATATCGAACGAATACCAAATTCACATGACTACTAATAGCAAGACTTCTCCCTTGTCCTCAGGAACAAACGTAACTACTCACAAAGCATATTCATGTTCATAATCAGAGGGGTAATAATATGCATAAAGGATCTGAACATATGATCTTCCACCAATTAAACCAACTAGCATCAACTACAAGGAGTAATTAACACTACTAGCAACCTACTAGCACCAATCCCGGACTTGGAGACAAGAATTGGATACAAGAGATGAACTAGGGTTTTGAGATGAGATGGTGCTGATGAAGATGTTGATGGAGATTGCCCTCTCCCGATGAGAGGAGCGTTGGTGATGATGATGGCGATGATTTCCCCCTCCGGGAGGGAAGTTTCCCCGGCAGAACAGCTCTGCCGGAGCTCTAGATTGGATCCGCCAAGGTTCCGCCTCGTGGCGGCGGAGTTTCGTCCCGAAAGGTTGCTTCTTTTTTTTTCTCGACGAAAGACTTCATATAGGAGAAGATGGTCATCAGAGAGCCACCAGGGGGCCCACGAGGTAGGGGGCGCGCCCTAGGGGCGCCCCCACCCTCGTGAGAAGGGTGTGGGCCCCCTGGTCTTCATCTTTGGCGAGGATTTTTCATTATTTATTATAAGGTATTCCGTGGAGTTTCAGGACTTTTGGAGTTGTGCAGAATAGGTCTCTAATATTTGCTCCTTTTCCAGCTGCTGGCATTCTCCCTCCTTATGTAAACCTTGTAAAATAAGAGAGAATAGCCATAAGTATTGTGACATAATGTGAATAACAGCCCATAATGCAATAAATATCGATATAAAAGCATGATGCAAAATGGACGTATCAACTCCCCCAAGCTTAGACCTTGCTTGTCCTCAAGCGAAAAGCCGAAATCGAAAAATATGTCCACATGTTTAGAGATAGAGGTGTCGATAAAAATAAAATACGGACATGAGGGCATCATGATCATTCTTAGAACAACAACTTATATAATTCTTGTCATATGATCTCTAATGCTAGAGTAATAATTCAATCACAATATCAAGTATGAATCGTAAACTTCATTGAAAACTAACAAACTACAATCTCGGTCATTGAAGCAATTGCAATTTATCATAACATAGGAAAGAGTCAATGTATAAGAGCTTTTCAGCAAGTCCACATACTCAACTATCATATAATCTTTCACAATTGCTGACACTCACACAATACTTATGGGTATGGAGTTTTAATCGGACAAGAGAAAGATAGGGGCTTATAGTTTTGCTCCCAACGTTTTACCTCAAGGGTAATGTCAACAGTAATAGTTCATGAAAAACTCACATCCAATTAGCCATATATACCAGGATCTTTCAACATATTGTGCTTGCCAAAGGATAAAATGTAAAAAGGAAGGGTGAAGATCACCATGACTCTTATGCAATGTTAGAGATAAAAGTAAAGATAGGCCCTTCGCAGAGGAAGCAGAGTTGTCATGCGCTTTTATGGTGGGATGCCACAAAATTCTTAATTGCGAAAGAACGTCACTTATATTGCCCTTGTGATATGCCTTTATTATGCAGTCTGTCGTTTTATTACTTCCACATCACAAGATCGTAAAAAGCTTATTTCTCCCACACAATCATACATATTTAGAGCAATTTTATTGCTTTGCCACGATGACAACTTACTCGATGGATCTTACTCAATCCATAGGTGGGTATGCTGGACTCTCATGGCAAAACTGGTTTAAGGGTATTTGGTAGCACAAGTAGTATCTCTACTTTGGTGCTGAGAATTTGGATAGCATGAGGGAAACAAGCTCAACATGTTGGAGATCCAAGCATAACAATTTATCTCAGATGTAAGAAACATAAACCCATTATGTTGTCTTCCTTGTCCAATGTCAAACTCTTTAACATGTCATATTTTAAATGAGTCTCACAATCATAAAAGATGTCCAAGAATAGTGTATTTTATATGTTGAAGACCTCTTTTTCTTTATACTTCCTATTAATTGCAACGATGACCAAACTATGTTTGTCAACCCTCAATAACTTTTATTCATCATACTCTTTTCTATGTGAGCTCATTACTCCCATAAGGACTCACATGATCTTCTTTTTCTTTTTTATTTCTTTCTCTTTTCCTTATTCACTTGGATCATGGCAAAAATAATCGAGCCCTTGACTCAACACTAATCTTTATTATTATAGGCTCGCGAACTCGATTTACATAGAAGGATAGTAAGCAAAACTCACAACTAGATCATGCCATAAATTTTATCTACTAGATCAAAATACTACTAATAGATCGAACTAAGGAAAACGTAAAGATAGGAGTTGATTGTGATGCGATACCGGGCACCTCCCCAAGCTGGCAGTGCCAAGGAGTGCCCATACCATGTGATTATATCTCCTTGGTTGGTGAAGAAGGTGGAGGTGTTGTTGATGATGCAGGCTTGTCATCCATCTTCTAAGGCATAGGTTCACCATCTTCCAAGGCATATATTCATACTCACAGTTTTGTTTTGCAGGTCATAGATTTGGGCTTGGAGGTGCTCGATCTTCTCATATAGCTTGAGATGGCCTCCTCGGTGTTCTTGGCATCCGAGTTGTAGTTGTTAGTGAACTCCGTGAGCATCGTGTGGTAGCGTTGATTCCACGCTCCACCATCCCCTGGCACTTGAAAACTTGTTGCTCCATTGCTTCGAGCCTCGTCTCCACGCTTCCGGTTCCCTTTGGTCCCTCAGCATCGCGGATGTGCAGCAACCCATCACGCATCTCAATGGTTTGAGGGTGTCGCAGCACCTCCGCGAGGTAAGGGTTGATGACCTTCTCGAAGAACTTGTCCTTGGAAGCACTTGGGGACGTCATGATAATCTAGATCTGTCAGAAAAACAGCTCGAAACAAAAACAGGAGATTTTTGCGTGATACGGGAGTCAAAACCCCCGGGAGATTATATAATGAATTTTTACCGACCAAAATACGTGTATCTGTAAGAAAACGGAGTCCGAAGCACACGAGGTAGGTAGGGGGCGCGCCCTCCACCCTCGTGGGGCCCTCGTGTCCTTCCCGGACTGCTACTTAATTTTCTATTTTTCTAAATATTCCAAAACGGAGAAATATTGCCTTAAAAATTGTTTTGGAGTCGGTTTACTTACCGTACCACATACCTATTCCTTTTCGGAGTCTGAAACGTTCTGGAAAGTGTCCCTTATGTATTCCTCCGGGGTTACGGTTTCAATAATATTGGTTTCAACATTTATGGGATTACCTGAGATATAATGTTTTGATTCTTTGACCGTTTACCACCTTCGGATTTGTGCCTTCGAAGTTGTTGATTTTTATGGCACCGGAACGATAGACCTCCTCGATAACATAGGGGCCTTCCCATTTAGAGAGAAGTTTCCTGCAAAAAATCTTAAACGAGAGTTGTATAGCAATACATAATCACCTACATTAAACTCACGCTTTTGTATCCTTTTGTCATGCCATCTTTTAACCTTTTCTTTAAACAACTTGGCATTTTCATAAGCTTGGGTTCTCCATTCATCAAGTGAGCTAATATCAAATAACCTCTTTTCACCGGCAAGTTTGAAATCATAGTTGAGCTCTTTAATAGCCCAATATGCCTTATGTTCTAGTTCGAGAGGTAAGTGACATGCTTTTCCATATACCATTTTATACGGAGACATACCCATAGGATTTTTATATGCAGTTCTATAGGCCCATAATGCATCATCAAGTTTCTTGGACCAATTCTTTCTAGACCTATTGACAGTCTTTTGCAAAATTAATTTGAGTTCTCTATTAGTCAATTCTACTTGACCACTAGACTGTGGGTGATACGGAGATGCAATTCTATGATTGACGTCATATTTAGCAAGCATTTTACAGAAAGCACCATGAATAAAATGTGAACCACCATCAGTCATTAAATACCTAGGGACTCCAAACCTCAGAAAAATAACTTCTTTAAGCAATTTAATAGAAGTGTTATGATCAACACTACTAGTGGGAATAGATTCTACCCACTTAGTAACATAATCAACAACACTAAAATATGTGTATATTCCATTAGAGGCAGGAAAAGGTCCTTGCCGGGGCTGCTGATCCACGGGCACCTATGGGACCGGCGGACCGGGTCCCTTTTCGGTTCGGCGGGGGGCGGAGGTCGCGCAAAGAGCAGATCGAGGCGAAGCGCGCGGGCGGTTTGGTCGTGCGAGGAGTAAATCGAGGCGAAGCACGCGAGCGATTTACCCAGGTTCGGGCCGCACGGATGCGTAAAACCCTACTCCTGCTTTGTGGATTGGTATTGATTTCTAGCTCGGGAGCGAGATCGAGCGTGAGTGTGTGGAATTGCTGAACCCCTCTCTACGTTGCCCCGGGCCTCCTTTTATATGCTCAAGGGGTTACCGACATAGGGCAACGGAGGGCAAAAGTGGAAAAGGGTGCCCTGGGTAGGCACAGCTAGGTGCTGTAGTAGGCACAGCTAGCTGCTATAGTGTTATCATACCTAACCCTGACGGCAGGGGACAAGGGCATTAAATGCCCGTCTGTGTCGCCTAGACAGCACCGAAAGGGACCGCTAGGGACGCCACCGTCTTGCCACGATGGTTGTCTTGTCAGCGCCTGCGTGCCACCGCACGCCCCTAGCTGCACAGCCTCCTGCCACGTGCGCTTGGGAGGGGCCCCGGAGCGACACGTGGGTGGATGTGCTGGAGCGCGGGCGTGGAGTGGGGGCTTGCCGCGGCAAGCGCCTTGCCGCGGCCGTCGACTTGTCGCTTCCGGGAGCTTGTCGCTCACCGGGCCTTGTCGGGGCGCGTAGCGCGCCGCGGCAAGTTCCTTGGAATGCCTTGGATGGCCTTCCCGGCAAGCGCCTCCTGCCGGGGCCTTGGGATGCTTCTGATGGCCTTCCCAGCAAGCTCCTCTTGCCGGGGTCTTGCCTTCTTCCCGGCAAGCTCCTCTTGCCGGGGTCTTGTCTTGAGTACTTTGTTCTTGAATGGTCTTCACGGAGGATCCTGGCGGTGACCTGGCAGGCCTTGCCGCGGGACGCTGCGACTGCCCGTGCACAAGTTCGGGGTACTAAGGGTACCCCTACTTTAGTACACCGACAGGAGCCCCCGGGCCTGGGCCAGACACGGTGCCGAGCGCTGTTGGGCCAGGCCCAAAACAGTGCACGGGCACGCGCGGCCTAGGTCACGCCGCATATCTCTCCGCTTCCATCGCGCACGCCCGGAACGGCGCGCGTCAAACGCGGCGTCGTGGGTGACGCGGGCGGCGCGCGCGCGCGGGGCTAAGCCCCGCGAGCATGTGTCAAGCCATGATGAAGGGGAACGGCCCACGCCCTCTTCTCCAAACGGAGGTAGGCGTGGGGGCGTGGCACATTTACTGGACGGGGCCGGTGCGCGGTTTCCGAAGCGCCCACTCCCCGAGATCACGGGGTAGGGCGAGGCCGCCCCATCCGTCGCCTCAGTTCTGCATCTCCGCCACGCGGCTCCCATGCACTTGGGATCGCGGACGGCGGGAGCAGGAACCTGGGCCGTTGCGAGCAGAGGGGGCGGGTCGGCCCGCCTCCCTGCTCTTCCCGTGCCTTGATTCGCTGAGCGGGGCGGCTGGGCTCCCACTTTGCTCCTTTATAAGGAGCGGGAAGGGAGCACCGAAGCCTGCACTCTCCCGTCTCCTCCTTTCTTCAGCTTCTGCTCCCCTTTCTCTCATTCGCCATGGAGAAAGGGAATCCTGGGCCTTCATCGGTGGCGGCGAGGGTCGCCGCCAGACAGCGCACCCTCCCCTTTTCCTCGCTCGTGGTGGCAGAGCCAGCCATAAGGGGAAGAGGGAGGGGGCGAGGTCGTGGACGAGGTCGAGGACGAGGTCGAGGCGCTCGGGGAAGAGGCGGACGGGGCGACGCGCCAGCTTCGCCCCCGCCGGCGGCTCCTCCCCCCGCGGCGGTCCATATAGGGGACAACCCTTGCGAGTTCTTCGTCAAGCTGCGCGGCGCCTCGTCGTCGCCTCCGGCTTCCAGCTCCGTTCGCGAGCGCGATGGAGTCAGACCCGCCCGAAACCCTGAGATTACACATGAGGGGCTGTGGGATCAGCGGCACGCGAGTCCGCGTGGTGTTCCCAGCCCCTAGTGTGATGTATCTCGATCGAGGTTGGAAGACGTTCGCCCGCATCCACAGCCTGATGGAGGGGTTCACCCTCCATTTTAAGCTGATGGAGGGCGATCTCCTCTCCGTCAAGGTCTTCGGGTGCTTCGGCACCCGGGCGAAGTGCTGCGTGGACAGCTCCTCCGATAGCGAAGGCTCCTCCTCGAGCGAGAGTGACGAGGAGGAGAGCGGCAGTGATGGTGAGGGTGGCGGGCGGCAGGACGGCGGCTCCGACTAGGTGTCGGGCGCCGTCTCGTGCGGCACCGGCGACCCTATCATCCGCGGCGCCGGCTTCTTGAACTCCCCGGGGGCGTCTCCTTGGGCGGCTAGCGTAGGGAGGCCGCGGAAGGGGAAGAGGGCTGGCGACAAGGCCGTCAGGTCGGAGTACGAGGGCGTGGTGCCTTCGACAGCGTGCTGACGTCCTGCCGCCCCTCCTTCGCACCCTTCTCCCGCCGTCGCCATCACCGTCCGGCCCCCGGGATGTTCTCTTGTTGTCTTCTGGCACCTGTAGCTCGCCTTGGTGCCCCTTTCCCCTTTTCGCCTCCTTGACCTACCTCCTGAAGAGAGGACAGGAAAGGGATTACGGGCACCTTATCTTTTTTAATTGTAAGCCTCGGCCTTAGTTGTATCTAGAACTTGTAATCCTCTCTTCATGTTTTTCATCCTCTATGACTTGTACCTGTATGGATGTTTTTTAATGAAAAGGGGATGTTTGCCGGGTTATTTGCTCGCGGGTTGAACCCAACCAAGGAACAAATCCTTGGGTATTCTCGGACAGGCATTCCATTCCCCGACACACAAGCCCCGCCGCTCCCACGTCGCTTCGCCCTCTCACGCCTTTGACGGAGCGGAACGAGGTGGGTGTGGCCTCCTTGTTTCATCCCTTTGCCTGCCGCGACTACGACCAAACTTGGCCCCCGGATAGCTCCAGGGCCTAGAGCGAGGAGCACGGCAGTTTTCGGGAAGAAACGCGCTCGCATTCCCCAAGTCCATAGGAGGATGCATGAAGAGGGATGAAAGACTTATCTGATATTGCAGCCCCCGGCAACTATGGCTTGCCGGGGGTGACATTTTGGCATTCGCAGCCCCCGGCGTTCTTGCCGGGGCCCAGGTGCCGGCGCGCCCTTCTTCTCCTTTCCGCCTCCAGGTGGTCTGGCCAGGACGTGCGAGCCCTGCGAACGAAGGAAAAGCAAAGGGACAGACACTCGACCTCTAAGCTAGGGGTTAGCCGCTGTTAGGGACTATCGACCCTAACCAAGGACGAGACTCAGACTCAACCTAGCATGCATGCTATAGCCCCCAGGGTATGCAGCGCTTCATTTACTGGTGCTCAGGGTCTGTGCCTGGCTCTGTACAGAGGATTACATGCAACAGCGGC
>NW_024113117.1:0-31547 GCF_003073215.2 Triticum urartu | reverse complement strand
CGGACTCTGGCCTTCTTTAAGCTTCTTTCAACTTGATTGGATGACAAATTCCTGCTTCTCCGACTCCTGGGGGCGAATCTTCTGTTTTACGAACCGGGAGCCTGGGCACACCGCCAAGTGGTGCTCGGTCACCTCCTGGGGATTCTGGGCATGTCTGACACTATCCAGGCAAACATGTCAGCATTTGCCCACAGGAAGGTGACGAGCGTCCTTTCCTATTTGTCGATGAGACTTTCGCCTATCAAGACGGAAGTTCCCGTCTCTTCGTCGAGCGCTACCTTCTTGGTTGACGTCTTCTTCTCCTTGACCAATCATTGCCTGCGTGGGGACAGGGCCATAGAGGTGCTAGGTGCGTCCTGATCATCTGGGCCAGTGATACATCCATTTTGCGTCATGTTTTACTACTGTTATTTATAATATTTATGCATAATAATGCTTTATGGAGTAATTCTAATGCCTTTTATCTCAGAATATGCAAGGTTCACACAAAGAGGGAGAATACTGGCAACTGGAATCCTAGACTTGAAAAAGCTACGTCAGAGTTACCTATTCTGCACATCTCGAAATGAGCTGAAACTTCACGAGATTTTTTATGGAATATTTAAGAATTTTTGGAGCAAATAACTACCAGAGGGAGCCTACCAGGTGGGCACAACCCACCTGGGCGTACCAGGGACCCCAGGCGCACCCTGGTGGGTTGTGCCCTCCTCGGACCACCTCTGGTGCCCATCTTCTGGTATATAAGTCATTTTGACCTAGAAAAATAAAGAGAGGACTTTCGGAGCGAAGCGCCGCCGCCTCAAGGTGGAACTTTGGTAGGAGCACTTTTGCCCTCCAGTGGAGCGATTCCGCCGGGGGAACTTCCCTCCCAGAAGGGGAAATCATCGTCGTCATCATCACCAACAAATCTCCCATCTTGGGGAGGGCAATCTCCATCAACATCTTCAACATCACCATCTCCTCTCAAACCCTAGTTCATCTCTTGTGTTCAATCTTTGTACCGGAACCTTAGATTGGTGCTTGTGGGTGACTAGTAGTGTTGATTACATCTTGTAGTTGAGTACTATATGGTTTATTTGGTGGAAGATTATATGTTCTGATCCACTATGCTATTTAATACCCCTTTGATGTTGAGCATGATTATCATTTGTGAGTAAAACTTTTTGTTCTTGAGGTCACGGGAGAAATCTTGTTGCAAGTAATCATGTGAACTTGATATGTGTTTGATATTTTGATGGTATGTATGTTGTGATTCCCTTAGTGGTGTCATGTGAACGTCGACTACATGGCACTTCACCTTATTAGGGCCTAAGAGAATGCATTGTGGAGTAGTTATTAGATGATAGGTTGCTAGAGTGACAGAAGCTTAAACCCTAGTTTATGCGCTACTTCGTAAGGGACCGATTTGGATCCAAAAGTTTAATGCTATGGTTAGATTTTATCTTAATACTTTTTTCGTAGTTGCGGATGCTTGCGAGGGGGTTAATCATATGTTTGTTCAAGTAAGAACATCACCTAAGCACCGGTCCACCCACATATCAAATTATCAAAGTAGCGAACACGCATCAAACCAACATGATGAAAGTGACTAGATGAAACTCCCGTGTACCCTCAAGAACACTTTGTTTATCATAAGAGACCGTTTTGGCCTGTCCTTTGCCACAAAAGGATTGGGCTACCTTGCTGCATATTATATGCCGTTACCGTTACTTGCTCGTTACGAATTATCTTGCTATCAAACTACTTGTTACTTATAATTTCAGTGATTGCAGAGAATACCTTGCTGAAAACCACTTGTCATTTCCTTCTGCTCCTCATTGTGTTAGACACTCTTACTTATCGAAAGGACTACGATTGATCCCCTATACTTGTGGGTCATGAAGGCTCTTTTCTAGCGCCGTTGCCGGGGAGTGAAGTGCTCTTGGTAAGTGGAAATTGGTAAGGAAACATTATTGCTACATGCTGAAATTTATTGTCACTTGTTACTATGAAGAATAATCCTTTGAGGGGTTTGTTCGGGGTATCTTCACCTCGATCGGAACCACAATTAGTTGCCCCTCAACCTACTGCACCTACTGAAAATATTGGCTATGAAATTCCTTCGGGTATGATGGAACAACTGCTAGCTAATCCTTATGTAGGAGATGGAACCGAACATCCTGATATGCACTTGATATATGTGGATGAAATTTGTGGATTATTTAAGCTTGCAGGTTTACCCGGATATGAAGCTAAGAAGAAGGTTTTCCCTTTATCTTTGAAGGGAAAAGCATTGGCATGGTATAGGCAATGCGATGATATTGGATCTTAGAATTGGAATCGATTGAAATTGGAATTTCACCAAAAAAGATATCCTATGCATCTAAATCATCGTGATCGGAATTACATATATAATTTTTGGCCTCGTGAAGGATAAACTATAGCTCTAGCTTGGGGGAGGCTTAAGTCAATGTTATATTCATGCCCCAATCATGAGCTCTCAAGAGGAATTTGAAGGAAATATGCCCTAGAGGCAATAATAAAGTTGTTATTTATATTTTCCTTATATCATGATAAATGTTTGTTATTCATGCTAGAATTGTATTAACCGGAAACTTAGTACATGTGTGAATACATAGATAAATAGAGTGTCACTAGTATGCCTCTACTTGACTAGCTCGTTAATCAAAGATGGTTAAGTTTCCTAGCCATGGACAGAGAGTTGTCATTTGATGAAATGGGATCACATCATTAGAGAATGATGTGATTGACTTGACCCATCCGTTAGCTTAGTAGGATGATCGTTTAGTTTACTGCTATTGCTTTCTCCATAACTTATACATGTTCCTATGACTATGAGATTATGCAACTCCCGAATATTGGAGGAACACTTAGTGTGCTATCAAACGTCACAGCGTAACTGGGTGACTATAAAGATGCTCTACATGTGTCTCTGATGCTGTTTGATGAGTTGGCATAGATCAAGATTAGGATTTGTCACTCCGTGTATCGGAGAGGTATCTCTGGGCCCTCTCGATAATGCACATCACTATAAGCCTTGCAAGCAATGTGACTAATGAGTTAGTTACGGGATGCTGCATTACGGAACGAGTAAAGAGACTTGCCGGTAACGAGATTGAACTAGGTATTGAGATACCGACGATCGAATCTCAGGCAAGTAACATACCGATGACAAAGGGAATAATGTATGTTGTTATGCGGTTTGACCGATAAAGATCTTCGTAGAATATGTAGGAACCAATATGAGCATCCAGGTTCCGCTATTGGTTATTGACCGGACATGAGTCTCGGTCATGTCTACATAGTTCTCGAACCCGTACGGTCTGCACGCTTAACGTTCGGTGACGATCAATATTATGAGTTTATGTGTTTTGATGTACCGAAGGTTGTTCGGAGTCCTAGATGTGATGACAGACATGATGAGGAGTCTCAAAATGGTTGAGACATAAAGATTGATATATTGGACGGCTATATTCGGACACCGGAAGTGTTCCGAGTGATTTCGGAGAAAACCGAAGTGCCGGAGGGTTACCGGAACCCCCCGGGGAACTAGTGGGCCTAGATGGGCCTTAGTGGAGATAGAGAGGGGCTGCCAGGGCAGGCCGCACGCCCCCTCCCCCTTGGGTCCGAATTGGACTAGGAGGGGGGGTGCCCCCCCTTTCCTTCCTCTCTCCCACTCCTTCCTCCCCCTCCTAGTAGGACTAGGAAAGGAGGAATCCTACTCCTACTTAAAATTAGCTTGTATATATAGTTGAACTAGCTATTTCAGTACGTGGTTGGCAACAATTGGGGGAAATTTTGGTCGGTTCAACTGTCGAGTTAAACTATTTGTATAAATTAAGAACAACCGCTTAATCTATGAATGAAATCTATGCTTAAATACTGAATTTTAGTTGCAAAAATTAGATAGTGCTAGTGACTTTTAGTTGCATATTTTGACAAATTGCAGTGTTACAAGGATTAAAAAATGGCAATGTTACTAGATTAACAAATGTCAATCTTTCCAGTTTGACAAATGGCAATATACCCAATATGAGAGATGCAAATCTTACCAAATTGTTTGTACGTGGTTGCACACGGGTCATCCAAAACAACCATTCACGTTGAAGGGATGCACAAATTCTGCGCTGCGAATTTTCCCTCGACTTAAGGGGGAAGACCATAGCTCTCACTTTGCATACGGGTGTTCTATCTAAAACGTTTTCTATCAAGAGCTGCAGAAATCCTGCTCGACACATTTTCTCTTGGCTTCCTGGGGAAGTTGTCGGTTTGCATATGGGTGTTCTAACTAAAATGTTTGCGATCAAGAGCTGCACAAATCCTGCTAGGCACATTTTCCTCTGGCTTCCTCGGGAAGTTGTCGGTTTTGCATACAGGTGTTCTAACTAAAACGTTTGCGATGAGTGTTTTATATTTAAAAACCGAATTAAACTGTGGCTTGGGCGCCATTAATGGAGAGGATGCGAGCAAGGCAAGCAACCATGGAAGTCAAAGGGCTCACTTTCCGGTGAGCCTGCGTGGCGTACAGCTCGCACGCTTCCCAGTAAGCCTCCGCATTGGAGTACAACTCGCATGCCTCCCGTTTAGTCAAGCACCTGTCCACATGGCACCTCCTAGCCATTAAAAGAGTGAGGCATGGCGCCACATGAATGGTTAACGGAACGCACACAATTTATATGCACCGGAGCATGTGCATGTAGTTCAAATTTGAATTATGCACATAAAATGCCTAGAAAACCCAGTTAATGTATAAAAATGTCCAACGAACCCCGAAAAAATCCAAAATTAAACAAAACACTCATGTTGTTCTATGTTGACACTAGAAAAAATTTGAAAGCAATAAGAGGCAACGAATATCGTTTCGTCCCCAAAGGTGGCACGTTCCCTACCGAAACCATCACGCTTATTGTGAGAAGCTCTCGTTTGTGAGAGGCTTATACCCAAACCTGCCCCCAAATGGGACAAAAAAATTACCACGGCATGTTGATGCCGCTCCATGATAGCATGCCAAGTTTCATGAATTTCAGACGAGTTTTGAATTTACTAGAATTTAAAAACCAAATATCTCAATGTTTGTGGCCGAATGACGGTGGCAGGGTGTTTAAAATTCATTCCCATTTCTTGCATGGGACCTAAGCATGCAACCAAGGACACAGATTTGTTTTTTCAACCAGTTTATATGCACTGGAGCATGTGCATGTAGTTCAAATTTGAATTATGCACCTAAAATGCCTACAAAACCAAGTTAATGTATAAAAATGTCCATACAAACCCCGAAATTTTTCAAAATTGAACACAACACTCCTGTTATTCTATGTTGACACTAGAGCAATAAGAGGCAACAAATATCGTTTCGTCCCCAAAGGTGGCATGTTCCCTACCGAAACCATCATGCTTGTTGTGAGAAGCTCTGGTTTGTGAGACGCTTATACCCAAACCTGCCCCAAATGGGACAAATTTTTTACCATGGCATGTTGATGCCGCTCCATGATAGCATGCCAAGTTTCATGAATTTCAGACGAGTTTTGGATTTACTAGAATTTAAAAACCAGGTATCTCAATGTTTGCGCCCGAGTGACGGTGGCAAGGTGTTTGAAATTCATTCCCATTTCTTGCATGGGACCTAAGCATGGATCCAAGGACACATATTTGATTTTTCAACTAGTTTATATGCACTGGAGCATGTGCATGTAGTTCCAATTTGAATTATGCACCTGAAATGCCTACAAAACCAAGTTAATGTATAAAAATGTCCAAACAAACCCCGAAAAATTCAAAAATTAAACACAACACTCCTATTGTTCTATGTTGACACTAGAAAAAAATTGAAAGCAATAAGAGGCAATGAATATCGTTTAGTCCCCAAAGGTGGCACGATCCCTACCGAAACCATCACACTTGTTCTGAGAAGCTTTGGTTGTGTGAGATGCTTATACCCAAACCTGCCCCAAATGGGACAAAATTTTTACCACGGCATGTTGATGCCGCTCCATGATATCATGCCAAGTTTCATGAATTTCAGACGAGTTTTGGATTTACTAGAATTTAAAAACCACGTATCTCAATGTTTGCGGCCGAGTGACGGTGGCAGGGTGTTTGAAATTCATTCTCATTTCTTGCATGGGACCTAAGCATGCAACCAGGGACACAGATTTTGTTTTTCAACCAGTTTATATGCACTGGAGCATGTGCATGTATTCAAATTTGAATTATGCACTTGAAATGCCTACACAACCAAGTTAATGTATAAAAATGTCCAAACGAACCCCGAAAAATTCAAAAATTAAACACAACACTCCTATTGTTATATGTTGACACTAGAAATTTTTTGAAATCAATAAGAGGCAACGGGTATCGTTTCGTCCCCAAAGGTGGCACGTTCCCTACCGAAACCATCACGCTTGTTGTGAGAAGTTTGTCGGGGAACACAATAATTTCAAAAAAAATCCTACGCACACGCAAGATCATGGTGATGCATAGCAATGAGAGGGGGAGTGTTGTCTACGTACCCTCGTAGACCGTAAGCGGAAGCGTTATGGCAACGCGGTTGATGTAGTCGTACGTCTTCACGATCGACCGATCCTAGTACTGAAAGTACGGCACCTCCACGATCTGCACACGTTCGGCTCGGTGACGTTCCACGAACTCATGATCCAGCAGAGTGTCGAGGGAGAGCTTCATCAACACGACGGCGTGATGATAGTGATGATGATGCTACCGGAACAGGGCTTCGCCTAAGCACTGTTACGATATGACCGAGGTGGATTATGGTGGAGGTGGGCACCGCACACGGCTAAGAGATCAATGATCAACTTGTGTGTCTATGGGGTGTCCCCTGGCCACGTATATAAAGGATGGAGGGAGGATGAGGCCGGCCCTCATAGGGCGAGCCCAAAGTGTGGAGTCCTACTAGGACTCCCTAGTCCTAGTAGGATTCCACCTCCCACATGGAATAGGAAAAAAGAAAGGGAGAAGGAGAAGGAAGGAAGGGGGTGCCCCCTTTCCCTAGTCTAATTCGAACCAGTCCATGGGCAAGGGGCGCGGCCACCCTCGAGGCCTTTCTCTCATTTCTCGTATGGCCCATTAAGGCCCAATACAAATTCCCGTAACTCTTCGGTACTCCGAAAAATACGCGAATCACTCGGAACCTTTCCGATATCCGAATATAGCCTTGCAATATATCAATCTTTACGTCTCGACCATTTTGAGACTCCTCGTCATGTCCCCGATCTCATCCGAGACTCCGAAGAAACTTCGGTCATCAAATCACATAACTCATAATACAAATAGTCACAGAACGTTAAGCGTGCGGACCCTACGGGTTCGAGAACTATGTAGACATGACCGAAACTCATCTTGAGTCAATAACCAATAGCGAAACCTAGATGCTCATACTGGTTCCTACATATTCTACGGAGATATTTATCGGTCAAACCGCATAACGATATACGTTGTTCCCTTTGTCATCGGTATGTTACTTGCCCGAGATTCGATCGTCGGTATCTCAATACCTAGTTCAATCTCGTTACCGGCAAGTATCTTTACTCGTTCCGTAATGCATCATCTCGTAACTAACTCATTAGTCACATTGCTTGCAAGGCTTATAGTGATGTGCATTACCGAGAGGGCCCAGAGATACCTCTCCGATACTCGAAGTGACAAATCCTAATCTTGATCTATGCCAACTCAACAAACACCATTGGAGACACCTGTAGAGCATCTTTATAATCACCCAGTTATGTTGTGACGTTTGATAGCACACAAGGTGTTCCTCCAATATTTGGGAGTTGCATAATCTCATAGTCTGAGGAACATGTATAAGTCATGAAGAAAGCAATAGCAATAAACTAAACGATCATAGTGCTAAGCTAACAGATGGGTCATGTCAATCACATCATTCTCTAATGATGTGATCCCGTTTATCAAATGAGAACTCATAGTCATGAAGAAAGCAGTAGCAATGAAACTATAACGATCATTGTGCTAAGCTAACGGATGGGTCAAGTCAATCACATCATTCTCTAATGATGTGATCTCGCTTATCAAATGACAACTCTTTGTCCATGGCTAGGAAACTTAGCCATCCTTGATTAACGAGCTAGTTAAGTAGAGGCATACTAGTGACACTCTGTTTGTTTATGTATTCACACATGTACTAAGTTTTTGGTTAATACAATTCTAGCATGAATAATAAACATTTATCATGATATAAGGAAAATATAAATAACAACTTTATTATTGCCTCTAAGGCATATTTCCTTCAAAGCTCTGGTTTGTGAGACGCTTATACCCAAACCTGCCCCAAATGGGACAAATTTTTACCACGGCATGTTGATGCCGCTCCATGATAGCATGCCAGGTTTCATGAATTTCAGATGAGTGTTGGATTTACTAGAATTTAAAAACCAAGTATCTCAATGTTTGCGGCCGAGTGACGGTGGCAGGGTATTTGAAATTCATTCCCACACTACTGCAGGATGCTGCTAACACGACACTATGATCAGAGACCCTTCAAGAAACTGTGTGCGATGCAATAATCGCAAACGGGGCTGTATGAAAACCATCAAAAAAGGTGCAAAATATTTGCGATAGAGGATGCATCAAATATAGTTCAGATTTTAGTTGCGTGTGCGATCCAGGGCATGCGGTTCAGTCCAATGAACTGTTTGCGATGAGGTAGAACAAAAGAAACGGGCAGCCTGATGAAGGCGTGTGCGATATAGAGCATACGGTTCACTCAGGTGAACTGTTTGTGATTAGGCAACACAAAAGAAATGGGCAGCCATATGAAGGTGTGTGCGATATACAACATACGGTTTACTCGAATGAATTATTTGTGATTAGGCAACACAAAAGAAACGGTCAGCCAGATCAAGGTGTGTGTGATTGAGGGCATACGCTTCAGAAGGATTAACTGTTTGCGATTAGCTAACAGAACAGAAACGGATAAGCCAGATCAAAGTGTTTGTGATTGATGACATACATTTCATATCATCACATGGATGAACTGTTTGCGATTAGCCACAACAAACTGAAACAGTTAGATAGGTCAACATGTGTGCGCTAGACGAGCACACCCATTCTAATTAAAAGAAGCTTGCGTGATGGTAATAACGAGCGCGCACGGTTGTTGGAACAAGACGTGTGCTGACATTGCCTATTGCGGTGCACCCTATGGTGCAAACGCCACGTACGCGGCCGAGAAGGCGTACGTGCCCACGTTACGCCTTCCGGGAATAGTGCCGCACTTATAACCGTCAGTAAATTTTGAGCATGCGTCCCGTCACATTTCAAATTGCAAACCTGTTCACACCAATCAAAACCTAAACGGTTTCCCACTTAGGAGTGTATTACTATGCGGTTATAAATACTACTACTCCAAGATGACTGCACATTCCTCCTCAACTAAGATGGATCAGATCTCCAGGTGGGCGAGGTTGCAGGATGACCTGCAAGCCTCGTTTGAACAGTCTACCGACGTCATCCGGCAACTAAATGAGAGCAATGCGAAGCTCCGGCCGAGCGCGACCTGCTGAGGGCGAAGATCGTCGGAAGTGCGAGCAGTAGGAGCAGACCACTGCCTTGTTGAAGAGGACCGGCGTCATCGTCGAGAAACTTATGGACGAGAATGCCATGCTGCGCATCGAGCGCAGAAGGCTGGTGGAGGAATCCGTGGATGCTCTCAACCAGCATTGAGGACAAGAAAGAGCTCGTCGCCGCCCGCCCGGAGACTAGTTGTCTTCCTTCTTCTTTTGCCCTTGTGTATATCGGGCGTTGCCGCATGTGGCTTTTTTAATTATGTTTATAAATATGTAAGACAATTATTATCCAATGTCATCGTCCTTATATTCATCATGCTTGCTATAAGTCGCAGTCGATGCTATATAGGTCCGTCGGATCTTACATCAAGATCCGTGCAAAACTTTCTTTTCAGATTTTCATTTTTCTCTCTTAAATCTCAGTCCAGTGAGACATATAGCCACGCCGTAGAACAGGTGCTCGGGCGCCATTAATGGAGACGTTGGGAGGGAGGTGCGCGGCGGGTAGCGGTCAAAAGGGCTCTCCTCCCGATGAGCACGCGCAGGGGTCTGATCGCACGCCTCCCGTACTCAAATAGCTACCCCGCACACACCTCCTAGCCAATAAAAAAGGGGACGCGTGGCTCGCACGTAATTGGTAAGTCGAACGCCCACGGTTTCAATAATACTTGTGTTTCCGATTTGTAACGTGACAACACTTGTTCCAAAATGACTTTGTTGATTGTTAATGTGTGTGCCTTCGCAAATCGGACAGAAAAATTACCACAGCATGTTGGTGCCATGTCATGAGACCATGCCAAGTTTCATGATTTTCAGGCGTGTTTTGGAATTACAGGAATTAAAAAACCAAGTTTCTCAATCTTTCCGGCCGAGCCACTACGCCCAGATGTTTGAATTTCACTCCCATCTCTTGCATGGGACCTAGAAATTCACCCAAGGACACACATGTGATTTTTCAAACAACTTTGGTGCACTGGAGCATGTGCTTGTAGTTCAAATTTGAATTATGCACATTAAATGCCCAGAAACTCAATTAATGTATAAAAAGGCCAAACGAACCCGGAATAATTCCAAAATTTAGCACGGTACTTCTATTTGGTCTAATCTGCTGTGTAAAAAAATTAAGGCGGGAGAAGGCAGTGTACATATGTCGTTTCGCACACGGAGGTGACACGTTCCCTCTCGGAACCACGAGCCTTCTTGAGGGAAGCTCCGTTTGCAAGAAGCTTACACCAAAGCTTGTCCCAATTCGGCCAAAAAAATTACCGCAGCATGTTGGTGCCATGTCATGACACCATGCCAAGTTTCATGATTTTCAGGCAGTGTTTTGGAATTACAGGAATTAAAAAACCAAGTTTCTCAATCTTTCCAGCCGAGCCATGACGCCCAGATGTTTGAATTTCACTCCCATCTCTTGCATGGGACCTAGAAATTCACCCAAGGACACACATGTGATTTTTCAAACAACTTTGGTGCACTGGAGCCTGTGCTTGTAGTTCAAATTTGAATTATGCACATTAAATGCCCAGAAACTCAATTAATGTATAAAAGGCCAAACGACCAGAATAATTCCAAAATTTAGCACGGTACTTCTATTTGGTCTAATCTGCCTGTGTAAAAAATAAGGCGGGAGAAGGCAGTGTACATATGTCGTTCCGCACACGGAGGTGACACCTTTCCTCTCGGAACCAGGAGCCTTCTTGAGGGAAGCTCTAGTTTGCAAGAAGCTATACATCTCCAACGTATTCTATAATTTTTGATTGCTCCATGCTATATTATCTACTGTTTTGGACATTATTGGGCTTTATTATCCACTTTTATATTATTTTTGGGACTAACCTATTAACCGGAGGCCCAGCCCAGAATTGTTGTTTTTGCCTGTTTTAGGGTTTCGAAGAAAAGGAATATCAAACGGAGTCCAAACGGAATGAAACCTTCGGGGAACGTGATTTCCTCAACGAATAAGACCAGGGAGACTTGGACCCTACATCAAGAAACGAAACAGGAGGCCACGAGGTAGGGGGGCGCGCCCACCCCCACCAGGCGCGCCCTCCACCCTCGTGGGCCCCTGTTGCTCCACCGACGTACTCCTTCCTCCTATATATATCCACGTACCCCCAAATGATCAGAACGAGCCAAAACCTAATTCCACCGCCGTAACTTTCTGTATCCGTGAGATCCCATCTTGGGGCCTTTCCGGAGCTCCGCTGGAGGGGGCATCGATCATGGAGGGCTTCTACATCAACACCATAGCCTCTCCGATGAAGTGTGAGTAGTTACCTCAGACCTACGGGTCCATAGTTTATTAGCTAGATGGTTCTTCTCTCTTTTTGGATCTCAATACAAAGTTCTCCCCCTCTCTTGTGGAGATCTATTCGATGTAATCTTCTTTTGCGGTGTGTTTGTTGAGACCGATGAATTGTGGGTTTATGATCAAGTTTATCTATGAACAATATTTGAATCTTCTCTGAATTCTTTTATGTATGATTGGTTATCTTTGCAAGTCTCTTTGAATTATCAGTTTGGTTTGGTCTACTAGATTGATCTTTCTTGCAATGGGAGAAGTGCTTAGCTTTGGGTTCAATCTTGCGGTGTCCTTTCCCAGTGACAGTAGGGGCAGCAAGGCACATATTGTATTGTTGCCATCGAGGATAACAAGATGGGGTTTTCATCATATTGCATGAGTCTATCCCTCTACATCATGTCATCTTGCTTAAGGCGTTACTCTGTTTTTAACTTAATACTCTAGATGCATGCTGGATAGCGGTCGATGAGTGGAGTAATAGTAGTAGATGCAGGCAGGAGTCGGTCTACTTGTCTCGGACGTGATGCCTATATACATGATCATACCTAGATATTCTCATAACTATGCTCAATTCTGTCAATTGCTCAACAGTAATTTGTTCACCCACCGTAGAATACTTATGCTCTCGAGAGAAGCCACTAGTGAAACCTATGCCCCCGGGTCTATCTTTATCATATTAATCTCCTACTACTTAGTTATTTCCTTTGCTTTTTACTTTGCCTTTATTTTACTTTGCATCTTTATCACAAAAATACCAAAAATATTATCTTATCATATCTATCAGATCTCACTCTCGTAAGTGGCCGTGTAGGGATTGACAACCCCTATTCGCGTTGGTTGCGAGGATTTATTTTTTTGTGCAGGTACGAGGGACTCGCGCGTAGCCTCCTAATGGATTGATACCTTGGTTCTCAAAAACTAAGGGAAATACTTATGCTACTTTGCTGCATCATCCTTTCCTCTTCAAGTAAATCCAACGCAGTGCTCAAGAGGTAGCAAGAAGATTTCTAGCGCCGTTGTCGGGGAGTCTACGCAAAAGTCAACATACCAAGTACCCATCACAACCCATATCTCCCGCATTACATTATTTGCGATTTTCCTCTCGTTTTCCTCTCCCCCACTTCACCCTTGCCATTTTATTCGCCCTCTCTCTCTATCCTCCCTCTCTTTCTCTATTTGCCTCTTTTTGCCCGCTTGCTTTTTGTTTGCTTGTGTGTTGGATTGCTTGCTTGTCATGATGGCTCAAGATAACACTAAATTATGTGACTTTACCAATACCAACAACAATGATTTTATTAGCACTCCGATTGCCCCTCTTACCAATGTTGAATCTTGTGAAATTAATGCCGCTTTGCTGAATCTTGTCATGAAAGATCCGTTTTCCGGCCTTCCTAGTGAAGATGCCGCTACCCATCTAAATAGCTTCGTTGATTTGTGTGACATATGCAAAAGAAGAAAGATGTGGATAATGATATTGTTAAATTGAAGCTATTTCCTTTTTCGCTTAGAGATCGTGCTAAAGCTTGGTTTTCAGTCTTTGCCTAAAAATAGTATTGATTCATGGAATAAGTGCAAAGATGCTTTTATCTCTAAGTATTTTCCTCCCGACTAAGATCATCTCTCTTAGAAACGATATTATGAATTTTAAGCAACTTGATCATGAACATGTTGCACAAGCTTGGGAGAGAATGAAACTATGATACGTAATTGCCCTACTCATGGTTTAAATTTGTGGATGATTATACAAATTTTTATGCCGGATTGAATTTTGCTTCTAGAAATCTTTTAGATTCGGCCGCGGGAGGCACTTTTATGGAAATCACTTTAGGAGAAGCTACTAAACTCCTAGATAATATTATGGTTAATTATTCTCAATGGCATACTGAAAGATCTACTAATAAAAAGGTGCATGCGATAGAAGAAATTAATGTTTTGAGTGGAAAGATGGATGAACTTATGAAATTATTTGCTAATAAGAGTGTTTCTTCTGATCCTAATGATATGCCCTTGTCTACTTTGATTGAGAATAATAATGAATCTATGGATGTGAATTTTGTTGGTAGGAACAATTTTGGTAACAACGCGTATAGAGGAAATTTCAATCCTAGGCCTTATCCTAGTAATCCCTCTAATAATTATGGTAATTCCTACAACAATTCTTATGGAAATTATAATAAGATGCCCTCTGATTTTGAATCTAATATTAAAGAATTTATTACTTCGCAAAAGAATTTCAATGCTTTGATTGAAGAAAAATTGCTTAAGATTGATGAGTTGGCTAGGAACGTTGATAGAATTTCTCTTGATGTTGATTCTTTGAAACTTAGATCTATTCCACCTAAGCATGATATCAATGAGTCTCTCAAAGCCATGAGAATTTCCATTGATGAGTGCAAAGAAAGAACCGCTAGGATGCGTGCTAAGAAAGATGCCTTTATAAGAGCGTGTTCTTCTAGTTCCTATGAAAATAAAGATGAAGATCTAAAAGTTATTGATGTGTCCCCTATTAAATCTTTGTTTTGCAATATGAATCTTGATAATGATGGGACTGAATATGATCCACCTTTACCTAGAAGGCGTTCCAAGAATTCGGAATTTTTGATCTTGATGCTAAAATTGATAAAAGTGGGATTGAAGAAATTAAAACCCTAGATGTTGCTAAACCCACTATTATGGATTTCAAGGAATTTAACTATGAAAATTGCTCTTTGATTGATTGTATTTCCTTGTTGCAATCCGTGCTAAATTCTCCTCATGCTTATAGTCAAAATAAAGCATTTACTAAACATATCGTTGATGCCTTGATGCAATCTTATGAAGAAAAACTTGAATTGGAAGTTTCTATCCCTAGAAAACTTTATGATGAGTGGGAACCAACTATTAAAATTAAAATTAAAGATCATGAATGCTATGCTTTATGTGATTTGGGTGCTAGTGTTTCCACGATTCCAAAGACTTTGTGTGATTTGTTAGGTTTCCGTGATTTTGATGATTGCTCTTTAAACTTGCACCTTGCGGATTCCACTATTAAGAAACCTATGGGAAGAATTAATGATGTTCTTATTGTTGCAAATAGGAATTATGTACCCGTAGATTTTATTGTTCTTGACATAGATTGCAATCCTTCATGTCCTATTATTCTTGGTAGACCTTTCCTTAGAACGATTGGTGCAATTATTGATATGAAGGAAGGAAATATTAGATTCCAATTTCCATTAAGGAAAGGCATGGAACACTTTCCTAGAAATAAAATTAAATTACCTTATGAATCTATTATGAGAGCCACTTATGGATTGCCTACCAAAGATGGCAATACCTAGATCTATCCTTGCTTGTTATGCCTAGCTAGGGGCGTTAAACGATAGCGCTTGTTGGGAGGCAACCCAATTTTATTTTTATTCCTTGCTTTTTGCTCCTGTTTAGTAATAAATAATTTATCTATCCTCTGTTTTGGTTGTGTTTTTTGTGTTTAATTAGTGTTTGTGCCAAGTAGAACCGTTGGGAAGACTTGGGGAAAGTCTTGTTGAACTTGCTGTAAAAAACAGAAACTTTAGCGCTCACGAGAACTGCTGTCATTTTTATTTGGAAAGTGCTATTTAGTTAATTATTTTTAAGATGATTAATAGATAAATTCCTCACGTCCAGCAATTTATTTTAGAATTTTTGGGGTTCCAGATCTTGCGCTAGCTACAGATTACTACAGACTGTTCTGTTTTTGACAGATTCTGTTTTTCGTGTGTTGTTTGCTTATTTTGATGAATCTATGGCTAGTAAAATAGTTTATAAACCATAGAGAAGTTGGAATACAGTAGGTTTAACACCAATATAAATAAAGAATGAGTTCATTACAGTACCTTGAAGTGGTCTTTTGTTTTCTTTCGCTAACGGAGCTCACGAGATTTTCTACTTTAAGTTTTGTGTTGTGAAGTTTTCAAGTTTTGGGTAAAGATTTGATGGATTATGGAACAAGGAGTGGCAAGAGACTAAGCTTGGGGATGCCCATGGCACCCCCAAGATAATCTAAGGACACCTAAAAGCCAAAGCTTGGGGATGCCCCGGAAGGCATCCCCTCTTTCGTCTACTTCTATCGGTAACTTTACTTGGAGCTATATTTTTATTCACCACATGATATGTGTTTTGCTTGGAGCGTCTTGTATGATTTGAGTCTTTATTTTTTAGTTTACCACAATCATCCTTGCTGTACACACCTTTTGAGAGAGCCATACATGATTTGGAATTTGTTAGAATACTCTATGTGCTTCGCTTATATCTTTTGAGTTATATAGTTTTGCTCTAGTACTTCACTTATATCTTTTAGAGCACGGTGGTGGATTTGTTTTATAGAAACTATTGATCTCTCATGCTTCACTTAGATTATTTTGAGAGTCTTAAATATCATGGTAATTTGCTTAAAATCCTAATATGCTAGGTATTCAAGATTAGTAAAATTTTCTTATGAGTGTTTTGAATACTAAGAGAAGTTTGATGCTTGATGATTGTTTTGAGATATGGAGGTAATAATATCAAAGTCGTGCTAGTTGAGTAGTTGTGAAATTGAGAAATGCTTGTGTTGAAGTTTGCAAGTCCCGTAGCATGCACGTATGGTAAACGTTATGTAACAAATTTGAAACATGAGGTGTTATTTGATTGTCCTCCTTATGAGTGGCGGTCGGGGACGAGCGATGGTCTTTTCCTACCAATCTATCCCCCTAGGAGCATGCGCGTAGTGCCGAGGTTTTTGATGACTTGTAGATTTTTGCAATAAGTATGTGAGTTCTTTATGACTAATGTTGAGTCCATGGATTATACGCACTCTCACCCTTCCATCCTTGCTAGCCTCTTCGGTACCGTGCATTGCCCTTTCTCACATTGAGAGTTGGCGCAAACTTCGCCGGTGCATCCAAACCCCGTGATATGATACGCTCTTTCACACATAAACCTCCTTATATCTTCCTCAAAACAGCCACCATACCTACCTATTATGGCATTTCCATAGCCATTCCGAGATATATTGCCATGCAACTTTCCACCATTCCGTTTATCATGACACATTCATTATTGTCATATTGCTTAGCATGATCATGTAGTTGACATAGTATTTGTGGCAAAGCCACCGTTCATAATTCTTTCATACATGTCACTCTTGGTCCATTGCATATCCCGGTACACCGCCGGAGGCATTCATATAGAGTCATCTTTTGTTCTAGTATCGAGTTGTAATCATTGAGTTGTAAATAAATAGAAGTGTGATGATCATCATTTTCTAGAGCATTGTCCCAAGTGAGGAATATAAAAAAAGAGAAAGGCCATAAAAAGAGAAGAGCCAAAAAAAGAGAAAGGCCATAAAAAGAGAAGGCCCAAAAAAATGAGAGAAAAAGAGAGAAGGGACAATGTTACTATCCTTTGCCACACTTGTGCTTCAAAGTAGCACCATAATCTTCATGATAGAGAGTCTCTTGTTTTGTCACTTTCATATACTAGTGGGAATTTTCATTATAGAACTTGGCTTGTATATTCCAACAATGGGCCTCCTCAAGTGCCCTAGGTCTTCGTGAGCAAGCAAGTTGGATGCACACCCACTTAGTTTCTTTTGTTGAGCTTTCATACATTTATAGCTCTAGTGCATCCGTTGCATGGCAATCCCTACTCCTTGCATTAACATCAATCGGTGGGCATCTCCATAGCCCATTGATTAGCCTCGTTGATGTGAGACTTTCTCCTTTTTGTCTTCTCCACATAACCCCCCTCATTATATTCTATTCCACCCGTAGTGCTATGTCCATGGCTCGCGCTCATATATTGCGTGAAAGTTTATAGGTTTGAGATTACTAAAGTATGAAACAATTGCTTGGCTTGTCATCGGGGTTGTGCATGATGAGAGCATTCTTGTGTGACGAAAATGGAGCATGACTAAACTATATGATTTTGTAGGGATGAACTTTCTTTGGCCATGTTATTTTGAGAAGACATAATTGCTTAGTTAGTATGCTTGAAGTATTATTATTTTATGTCAATATGAACTTTTGTCTTGAATCTTTCGGATCTGAATATTCATACCACAATTAAGAAGAATTACATTAAAATTATGCCAAGTAGCACTCCGCATCAAAAATTCTGTTTTTATCATTTACCTACTCGAGGACGAGCAGGAATTAAGCTTGGGGATGCTTGATACGTCTCCAACGTATCTATAATTTTTGATTGCTCCATGCTATATTATCTACTGTTTTGGACATTATTGGGCTTTATTATCCACTTTTATATTATTTTTGGGACTAACCTATTAACCGGAGGCCCACCCAGAATTGTTTTTTTTGCCTATTTTAGGGTTTCGAAGAAAAGGAATATCAAACGGAGTCCAAACGGAATGAAACCTTCGGGAACGTGATTTTCTCAACGAACAAGACCCAGGAGACTTGGACCCTACGTCAAGACACAAAGAGGAGGCCACGAGGTAGGGGGCGCGCCTACCCCCAGGCGCGCCCTCCACCCTCGTGGGCCCCCTGTTGCTCCACCGACGTACTCCTTCCTCCTATATATACCTACGTACCCCCAAACGATCAGATACGAGAGCCAAAACCTAATTCCACCGCCGCAACTTTCTGTATCCACGAGATCCCATCTTGGGGCCTGTTCCGGAGCTCCGCCGGAGGGGGCATCGATCATGGAGGGCTTCTACATCAACACCATAGCCCCTCCGATGAAGTGTGAGTAGTTTACCTCAGACCTACGGGTCCATAGTTAGTAGCTAGATGGCTTCTTCTCTCTTTTTGGATCTCAATACAATGTTCTCCCCCTCTCTTGTGGAGAACTATTCGATGTAATCTTCTTTTTGCGGTGTGTTTGTTGAGACCGATGAATTGTGGGTTTATGATCAAGTCTATCTATGAACAATATTTGAATCTTCTCTGAATTCTTTTATGTATGATTGGTTATCTTTGCAAGTCTCTTGAATTATCAGTTTGGTTTGGCCTACTAGATTGATCTTTCTTGCAATGGGAGAAGTGCTTAGCTTTGGGTTCAATCTTGCGTGTCCTTTCCCAGTGACAGTAGGGGCAGCAAGGCACGTATTGTATTGTTGCCATCGAGGATAACAAGATGGGGTTTTCATCATATTGCATGAGTTTATCCCTCTACATCATGTCATCTTGCTTAAGGCGTTACTCTGTTTTTAACTTAATACTCTAGATGCATGCTGGATAGCGGTCGATGAGTGGAGTAATAGTAGTAGATGCAGGCAGGAGTCGGTCTACTTGTCTCGGACGTGATGCCTATATACATGATCATACCTAGATATTCTCATAACTATGCTCAATTCTGTCAATTGCTCAACAGTAATTTGTTCACCCACCGTAAGAATACTTATGCTCTCGAGAGAAGCCACTAGTGAACCTATGGCCCCGGGTCTATCTGTCGGTCGTACTAAAGTAGGTACCCTTAGTACCCCGAACTTGTGCACGGGCAGTCGCAGCGTCCCGCGGCAAGGCCTGCCAGGTCACCGCCAAGATTCCTCCGTGGTCCCTTTGAAGACCATTCAAGAACAAAGTACTCAAGACAAGACCCCGGCAAGAGGAGCTTGCCGGGAAGAAGGCAAGACCCTGGCAAGAGGAGCTGGCCGGGAAGGCCATCAGAAGCGTCCCAAGGCCCCGGCAAGAGGCGCTTGCCGGGAAGGCCGTCCAGGCATTCCAAGGAACTTGCCGCGGCGCGCTACGCGCCCCGACAAGGCCCGGTGAGCGACAAGCTCCCGGAAGCGACAAGTCGACGGCCGCGGCAAGGCGCTTGCCGCGGCAAGCCCCCACTCCACGCCCGCGCTCCAGCACATCCACCCACGTGTCGCTCCGGGGCCCCTCCCGAGCGCACGTGGCAGGAGGCTGTGCAGCTAGGGGCGTGCGGTGGCACGCAGGCGCTGACAAGACAACCATCGTGGCAAGACGGTGGCGTCCCTAGCGGTCCCTTTCGGTGCTGTCTAGGCGACACAGACGGGCATTTAATGCCCTTGTCCCCTGCCGTCAGGGTTAGGTATGATAACACTGTAGCAGCTAGCTGTGCCTACTACAGCACCTAGCTGTGCCTACCCACGGCACCCTTTTCCACTTTTGCCCTCCGTTGCCCTATGTCGGTAACCCCTTGAGCATATAAAAGGAGGCCCGGGGCAACGTAGAGGGGGGTTCTTCAGCAATTCCACACACTCACGCTCGATCTCGCTCCCGAGCTAGAAATCAATACCAATCCACAAAGCAGGAGTAGGGTTTTACGCATCCGTGCGGCCCGAACCTGGGTAAATCGCTCGCGTGCTTCGCCTCGATTTACTCCTCGCACGACCAAACCGCCCCGGCGCTTCGCCTCGATCTGCTCTTTGCGCGACCTCCGCCCCCCGCCGAACCAAAAGGGACCCGGTCCGCCGGTCCCATAGGTGCCCGTGGATCAGAAACCCCGGCATCTCTGGCGCGCCAGGTAGGGGGCGTCGAAGTTGTGTGAATCAGATCCGGCGTTCTTGCGAGCTAGATCTCGCCATCTTTCATCAACATGCCGCCGAAGAAGAAGGTTTCGGAGGCAGCTGCTCCGTCCGTGCCGAGCCACCCACCGCCGGAGCAAATGGATGGTGGGGCAGGTGCCGGCGGAAGGGCACGCATCGACGAGGGAACTCTCGGTGCTGCCAGGTCCCAGGCAAGGCTGCGCTGCCCATCGGCGGCGTGGCCGGCTCCCACAACGACCGGGCGCACTCCAAGACCTCGGCGTCCGTGCATGCACCGCGCCCATCTCAGGAGGCGCGGGACCGGCAGCGTCATGGTACTCACGGTACCATGCGCTCGCTGGATCCGGATCGAGCTGGTGGATCTCGGAGCGCCCAGGACCACCATCGCGTCAACAAGCCGGCGCGAGCGAGACACGGTCGCCTGGACGGGATACTGCTCCTTCTAACGTGGTTAGAAGTCCGAGCTATCCCGCTCCTCGCACCGTTCGCTACCGCCGCCCGCCACCGCAGCGAAGCTCTGCGCGAGCTCAGCTGCTCCTAGACTACCCTCCAGCGGCGGACAAGATCGACGACTGGAGGGCCACTATCCAGAGTCTCATCGGCTTCGCCAACGGCGACACTCCTCGGCAGCCGACCACGTCGCAGCCGCAGCGAGTCAGCCAGGCGCAAACCGGTGGAGACAAGACTGGTGGGGTGCAACTACTGTGCACTCCCCACCCCGAAGCGCCAAGATCGCCGACCCGACGGATCCGCCACGACAGCGACTCCACCGCGTCGTCGGATCCGCGAGCTTCGCGATCACGCCATGTTCTTCAAGAACGACAGCAGGAAGACGCTCGTACTCGCATCGAGCGCCGAGAAGAAGCGCAACGTCAGATCAGACCAGCGTGCGGCCCTCTGTTGACATGCATGCGCAGGGGAACCAGGCGACTTGCCGTACCCGGTAGGTTGCCCTGCGTTCACTCGTGAGCTGCGGCAAGTCCAGTGGCCCAGTACGAAGAACTTCAAGCCAGATGTACCAGAGAAGTACGACGGCAAGTTGCATCCGTCGGAGTTCCTCAGCATCTACACCATCGCGGTGCAGGCTGCTGGGGGACGAGACGACAAGATCCTTGCCAACTACTTCCCGCTGGTGCTTAAGCCCAACGTCAGGTCCTGGCTCATGCACTTGCCGGACAACTCCATATCCTCCTGGGCCGAGCTTGTGCCATCAGTTTGTTGGCGCCTTCACAGGCGGCCACAAACCTCATGGCCAAGAGAGCGATCTTCATCTGCTCGTCCAGAAGGAAGGAGAGCCCCTGCGCCAGTACATCCAGAGGTTCAGCCGTGTTCACCACAACATCCCAAATATCCACCCTGCCGCGGTAATCAGCGCGTTCCATCAGAACGTGCGTAACCGCAGGATGCGGGAGGAGCTGGCGATGTGCAAGATTCGGGACGTCAGCGAGCTTTATGCCCTGGCCGACAGATGTGCACGCGCTGAGGAGGGGAGGAAATTCCCCGGAGAAAGCACTGGAGCAGGAGGATCTGACAGTGAGGATGCCGCCCCGGCAAAGAGAAGCCGGCGGCGCAACAACAGGAAGAAGCAGAACAATGAGGTGCTGGTCGTTGAGAAGTCCGGCAATGAAGGTGACGCCACGAAGGCTACAGTTGGTAGCCCCGGCAAGGAAGTCGCCGCGTGCACCAACTGTCAGGCTGTGGCAGTCGCCGACAAACGGGATGGCTCCGGCAGGAGATACTGCAAGATTCACCGCACAAGGGCCATGACCTCCAGAGCTGCAAGAAGGTCGAGCAGCTCGTCCAGCAACAGAGGGCTGAGTACGAGCGGCGCGACAAGGAGAGAGCCCAAGGGGGTGCCGAGAAACCTGGCCAGAAGCGCACCGGCCAGGAAGGACGCCGCGGCAAGGCCAAGCAGCGGCAAGGAGACAGACCTCCCCGCGGTCGCGACAACGACGAAGACGACGTGAGGATGAAGACATGGATGACGTTGAGACCAGTGAGCAGGAGTTTCAGAAAGCCACAGAGGTCTTGTGCGTTGACGGGGGTGCTTCCCTGCATACCTCGCACCGCCAACTCAAACAGTGGGTGCGGGAAGTCAATGCAGCGGAACCACCCATCGAATCGCGCAAGCTTCTGAAGTGGTCCAGCACGCCTATCATCTTTGACATTGAGGACCACCCTGATCGCACAACCGCGGTCGGGTGTCTGCCGATGTTGGTTTCACCAACCATCCGCAACCTCAAGGTCACCAAGATGCTAGTCGACGGCGGGGCCGGCTTAAACCTGATCTCCTCCGCTGTGCTCCGAAAACTCCAGATCCCTGACGGCGAGCTCGAAGAGACCGGCACATTCCAAGGAATCAACCCGGGAAGGAGCAAGCCGAAGGGGAAGGTCACGCTGCCGGTAACATTCGGCAGCGAGTTAAACTTCAGGACTGAGAGGGTCACGTTCGACGTTGCCGATATCCCGTTGCCTTACAATGGGATACTTGGCCGTCCAGCACTCGCCAAGTTCATGGCGGCCTCTCACTACGCGTATAACGTACTGAAGATGCCAGGCCTGATAAGCGTCATTTCTGTCCCTGGCGACAAGAAGGACGCTCTTATCTGTGCCGACAAGATCTACCGGGAAGCAGCAGCCACGGCAGACCGCGATCCACTTGCCGCTGAAGCTCCCGGGACCAAGAAGACCAAGTCCGGCAAGAGCTCTGGTGCCCACTCCGGCAAGCGCACCTCTTCGGAGTGCTGCGCTGCCGTCGAGGACGCACCATCGAGCTCCACCGGCAAGAAGACCAAGTCCGGCAAGACTCTGTGCCCACTCCGGCAAGCGCACCTCTTCGAGTGCTGCGCTGCCGTCGAGGACGCACCATCGAGCTCCACGGCAAGAAGACCAGCCGGCAAAGCTCTGGTGCCCACTCCGGCAAGCGCGCCTCTTCGGAGTGCTGCGCTGCCGTCGAGACGCACCATCGAGCTTCACCGGCAAGCACAAGAAGACGATGCGGCTCCGCCAGAGACGAGAAGGTGTCGCCAGGAGGATGGCGTGGTGGTACCTTCACCATCAGTGCCACGCTTGACCCTAAATAGGAAGCGCGCTCGTTGCTTTCCTGCGGGCGAACGGCGACGTGTTTGCATGGCAACGTTCTGACATCCCCGGTGTTCCAGGAAAGTGATTGAGCACCACCTTGCCGTCTGTCCTCATGCGCGGGCCCGTCAAGCAGAAAGTCCGGAGCAGGCGGTGGAGCGCCAAGAATTCATTGCAGAGGAAATCAAGAAACTGGAAGCAGCAGGCCTCGTCAGAGGAGTGCTCCATCCCACGTGGTTGGCCAATCCTGTAGTCGTGCGCAAGGCAAACGGGAAATGGAGGCTTTGCATCGATTTCACCGATGTTAACAAAGCTTGTCCCAAAGACCCTTTCCTTTGCCGCGCATCTGACCAGATTGTTGACTCCACAGCTGGATGTGATTTGCTTTCGTTTCTTGATGCATTACTCCGGGTATCATCAGATCTTCATGGCAGAGGAGGATGAAGAGAAGACCGCATTTATTACTCCATGTGCACGTACTGCTTCGTACGGATGCCTTTCGGATTAAAAAATGCTGGTTCGACATTTGCAAGAGTAGTCCATATTGCTCTTGAGCCACAAATACACAGAAATGTGGAAGCCTACATGGATGATATAGTGGTCAAGAGCAAGGAGAGCAACCCTGATCCAAGACTTGGACGAGACTTTGCAAATGCGCAAGATCAGCCTCAAGCTCAACCCAGAAGTGTGTGTTGGAGTTCCCTCCGGCAAGCTTCTCGGTTCTTCGTGTCTCAGCGGGGGTTGAAGCCAACCCGACAAGATCAAGGCCATTGAGCAGATTGAAGCACCGAAGCGCGTCAAGGATGTACAGAAACTTGCCGGTTGCGTGGCTGCTCTCAGCAGGTTCATCTCTCGGTCTGCCGAGCGCCTTGCCATTTTTCAATTATTGAAAAAGGCAGGTCCGAATGAAATGGACTCCGGAAGCGGAGGCTGCGCTGCAAGACCTGAAGAGATACCTGTCCTCCCCTCCAATACTTGTCGCGCCTAACCACAAGAGAAGTTGCTGCTGTACATAGCGGCAACCAATCAAGTGGTTAGTGCTGCGTTAGTGGCAGAGAGGGAGGCGGATGATGAGCCAGCAACCGCGGCAAGCGCATCCAGCGACAAGCAGGGGGCTTCCCCGACAAGCTCTGGTCCCGACAAAGATGAACCCGCGCTGATACACGAGGAGATACGGAAGAAAACGGTGCAGCGCCCAGTTTACTTTGTCAGTTCCCTCTTGCAGGGGGCTAGGTCAAGGTACTCTGGTGTGCAGAAACTGCTTTTCGGCCTTCTCATGGCCTCGAGAAAGCTGCGCCATTACTTCCAAGCACATGAGATCACAGTGGTCACTCGCTTTCCGCTGAAGAGGATACTGCAGAATCCTGAAGCGACAGGCAGGATTGTTGAGTGGGCACTGGAACTGTCAAGCTTTGGTCTCAAGTTTGAAAGCACTTCAACTATCCAGAGCAGAGCATTGGCAGAATTCATAGCGGAATGGACGCCAACTCCGGACGAAGAAATTCCGGAGACGAGCATCCCCGACAAAGAAGCGAGCAAAGAGTGGCTGATGTACTTTGATGGTGCTTTCTCGCTGCAAGGCGGCCGCGCTGGTGTGCTGCTATCGCGCCCACCGGAGAGCACCCTCAAGTACATAGTCCAGATGCACTTTCCCAGGAGCAAGCAACAAACCAATACTGCAGAGTATGAGATTGCTTGCCGGTCTCAGGATCGCCGGCAGACTTGGGATTAAGAAGCTCATTGTCAGGGGTGACTCACAGCTTGTCGTCCGCCAAAGTAAACAAGAATTATCAGAGTCCGTTGATGGAAGCTTACGTCGACGAAGTGAGAAAGCTAGAAGAAGCGCTTTGACGGCCTCAAATGGAGCACGTTCCGAGAACCAGAACGCCATTGCTGATGGCCTGTCAAAGTGCGCCGCACTTAAGTTACCTGTGGAACCAGGGACCTTTGTGCTCAAGCTGACTCAACCGTCCGTAACACCATCAACTGGACAAAGCAAGAAGAGGAAGTTGATTCCTGGTGACTACCTGCCGGCAGAGCTTCCCGAAGCCGCCGCCAAGAAGGTCCCCAAGATCAACACCGAAGGCGCTGAGGAGCGAGATGCTCCGCAAACCCCAGGGTTTGTTCCGTGAAGCAGAAGCTCCCGGCAAGTTTGTCGTGGGATGTCACGCTCCGGCAGAGACAAGCTTCTCGCCGTAGAAGCAGATATTCCCGCAGCAACCTCCAAGATCAACGCCAAGAGCGCCGGTGAGCCAGATGCTCCGGCAAGCCCTAGGGTTTGTTCCGTTGAAGCTGAGCTCCCGGCAAGCTTGTCGCGGAACGTCAAGCTCCGGCAGAGACAGCAGCTTCTCGCCGTAGAAGCGGACGTTCCCGCAGCAGCAGAGTTGCCTTTAGTCCTTGTTGTCGAGCCACAGGGCTCCAACATGGGCGCAGCAGATTGTCCGTTTCCTTCAGACATGGAGAACTTCCCGAAGAGCAAGAAGAAAGCCGAAAGAGTAGCCCGGCAGTTCAAGTATGTACCAGTTCGTCGACAGACGCTGTACAAGAAGAAGACTCAACGGTGTGAATTGAGGTGCATTCCCCGGGAAGACGGACAAAAGCTGTTGGCAGAGATACACGGAGGCATATGTGGCACCACATTGGCGCAAGAGCACTCGTCGGCAAAGCATTCCGGCAAGGTTTCTTCTGGCCAACAGCCCTCCAGGATGCAACTGCACAAGTAACCAAGTGTGAAGCATGCCAGTTTCCATTCCAAAGCAGATACACCAGCCAGCTCAAGCTCTCCAGACGATCCCTTTATCCTGGCCATTTTCGGTCTGGGGGCTCGACATCCTCGGCCCCTTCCCCCGAGCTGTCGGGGGCTTTGAGTACTTTGTACGTCGCAATCGACAAGTTCACAAAGTGGCCGGAAGTGGAACCAGTGAGGAAGGTGACCGCACAGTCAGCCGTCAAGTTCTTCAGGTCGATTGTTTGCCGCTTCGGGGTCCCTAACCGGATAATCACCGACAACGGCACACAGTTCACGAGCCACGCCTTCATGCAGTACATCCAAGATCTCGCGCCAAAGTCTGCTTCGCTTTTGTTGCTCACCCAAGGAGCAACGGTCAAGCGGAGAGGGCGAATGCTGAGGTGCTGCGCGGGCTCAAGACCAGAACTTTCGACAGGCTGCACAAGTGCGGAAGAAACTGGATCGAGGAGCCTACCGGTGGTTCTTTGGTCGATCAGAACGACGCCAAATCGAGCCACTGGACAGACACCCTTTGCTCTAGTCTATGGAGCAGAGGCAGTTACCCCCACGAACTCGTATACGGGTCACCTCGAGTGCTCGCTTACGATGAGCTTGAGCAAGAGCGGCTGCGGCAAGATGACGCGCTGCTCCTTGAGGAAGATCGTCTCCAGGCTGCTGTGCGAGCTGCTCGCTACCAGCAAGCTCTGCGCCGCTACCACAGCGCAGAGTCAATGCCAGGAGTCTCGAGGAAGCGACCTTGTTCTTTCGGCGCGTTCAGTGTCGGCCAAGAATTCAAACAAGTTGACGCCGAAGTGGGAAGGCCCTTACCGGGTGAAACGAGTCACAAGGCCTGGCGCTGTCCGCCTTGAGACCGAAGATGGCATTCCAGTGAGCAACTCCTGGAACATCGAGCATCTTCGTAAGTTTTACCCGTAAGGCGCGGTTGTCGGACCCCGTCCGGCAACCACCTTTCTGTACGAGTCTTGCCGCTGTTGCATGTAATCCTCTGTACAGAGCCAGGCGCAGACCCTGAGCACCAGAAAATGAAGCGCTGCATACCCCGGGGGCTATAGCATGCATGCTAGATTGAGTCTGAGTCTCGTCCTTGGTTAGGGTCGATAGTCCCTAACAGCGGCTAACCCCTAGCTTAGAGGTCGAGTGTCCGTCCCTTTGCTTTTCCTTCGTTCGCAGGGCTCGCACGTCCTGGCCAGGCCACCTGGAGACGAAAAGGAGAAGAAGGGCGCGCCGGCACCTGGGCCCCGGCAAGAACGCCGGGGGCTGCGAATGCCAAGATGTCACCCCCGGCAAGCCAGAGTTGCCGGGGGCTGCGAATATCAGATAAGTTTTCATCCCTCTTCATGCATCCTCTTATGGACTGGGGAATGTGAAACCGCGTTTCTTCCCGTAAACTGCCGTGCTCCCCCGACTCTAGGCCCTGGAGTGCGTTCCCGGGGCCAAGTTTGGTCGTAGCCGCGGCACAAAGGGATGAAGCGAGAGGCCGCACCCCACCTCGTTCCCGTCGTCAAAAGGCGAGGAAAGGTCAGCGACGTGGGAAGGCGGCAGGGCCTGTTGCCGGGAACGTCTGTCCGAGAGATACTAAGGATTTTTCTTGGGCGTGGGTTCGCAACCCGCGAGGCAAATAACTCCGGCAAACATCCCCTTTTCATTAAAAACATCCCATACAGGTACAGTCCATAGAGGATGAAAAACATGAAAGAGAGGATTACAAGTTTTAGTAAGGCCCGAAGGCTTACAATTTATAAAGATAAGGTGCCCGTAATCCCTTCCTGTCCCTCTCTTCAGGAGGTAGATCAAGGAGGCGAAAAGGGGAAAGGGGCGCCAAGGCGAGCTACAGGTGCCAGAGGACACCAAGAGAACATCCCGGGGGCCGGACGGTTATGGCGACGCCGGGAGAAGGGTGCGAAGGAGGGGCGGCAGGACGTCAGCGCGCTGTCGAGGGCACCACGCCCTCGTACTCCGACCTGACGGCCTTGTCGCCAGCCCTCTTCCCCTTCCGCGGCCTCCCTACGCCAGCCGCCCAAGGAGACGCCCCCGGGGAGTTCAAGAAGCCGGCGCCGCGGATGATAGGGTCGCCGGTGCCGCACGAGACGGCGCCCGACACCTAGTCGGAGCCGCCGTCCTGCCGCCCGCCACCCTCACCATCACTGCCGCTCTCCTCCTCGTCACTCTCGCTCGAGGAGGAGCCTTCGCTATCGGAGGAGCTGTCCACGCAGCACTTCGCCCGGGTGCCGAAGCACCCGAAGACCTTGACGGAGAGGAGATCGCCCTCCACCAGCTTAAAATGGAGGGTGAGTCCCCCCGTCAAGCTGTGGATGCGGGCGAACGTCTTCCACCCTCGATCGAGATACATCACACTAGGGGCTGGGAACACCACGCGGACTCGCGTGCCGCTGATCCCACAGCCCCTCATGTGTAATCTCAGAGTTTCGGGCGGGTCCGACTCCATCGCGCTCGCGAACGGAGCGGAAGCCGGAGGCGACGACGAGGCGCCCGGCGCAGCTTGACGAAGAACTCGCAAGGGTTGTCCCCTATATGGACCGCCGCGGGGGGAGGAGCCGCCGGCGGGGGCGAAGCTGGCGCGTCGCCCCGTCCGCCTCTTCCCCGAGCGCCTCGACCTCGTCCTCGACCTCGTCCACGACCTCGCCCCCTCCCTCTTCCCCTTATGGCTGGCTCTGCCACCACGAGCGAGGAAAAGGGGAGGGTGCGCTGTCTGGCGGCGACCCTCGCCGCCACCGATGAAGGCCCAGGATTCCCTTCTCTCATGGCGAATGAGAGAAAGGGGAGCAGAAGCTGAAGAAAGGAGGAGACGGGAGAGTGCAAGCTTCGGTGCTCCCTTCCCGCTCCTTATAAAGGAGCGAAGTGGGAGCCCAGCCGCCCCGCTCAGCGAATCAAGGCACAGGAAGAGCAGGGAGGCGGGCCGACCCGCCCCCTCTGCTCGCAATGGCCCAGGTTCCCGCTCCCGCCGTCCGCGATCCCAGTGCATGGGGAGCCGCGTGGCGGAGATGCAGAACTGAGGCAACGGATGGGGCGGCCTCGCCCTACCCCGTGATCTCGGGGAGTGGGCGCTTCGGAAACCGCACATCGGCCGTCCAGTAAATGCGCCATGCCCCCACGCCTACCTCCATTTGGAGAAGAGGGCGTGGGCCGTTCCCCTTCATCATGGCTTAACGCATGCTCGCAGGGCTCAGCCCCACGCGCGCGCACCGCTCGCGTCACCCACGACGCCGCGTTTGACGCGCGCCGTTCCGAGCGTGCGCGATGGAAGCGGAGGGACGTACAGCGTGACCTAGGCCGCGCGTGCCCGTGCACTGTTTATGGCCTGGCCCAAAAGCGCTCGGCACCGTGTCTGGCCCAGGCCCGGGGGCTCCTGTCGGTGTACTAAAGTAGGGTACCCTTAGTACCCCGAACTTGTGCACGGGCAGTCGCAGCGTCCCGCGGCAAGGCCTGCCAGGTCACCGCCAAGAACCTCCGTGGTCCCTTTGAAGACCATTCAAGAACAAAGTACTCAAGACAAGACCCCGGCAAGAGAAGCTTGCCGGGAAGAAGGCAAGGCCCCGGCAAGAGGAGCTTGCCGGGAAGGCCATCAGAAGCGTCCCAAGGCCCCGGCAAGAGGCGCTTGCCGGGAAGGCCATCCAAGGCATTCCAAGGAACTTGCGCGGCGCGCTACGCGCCCCGACAAGGCCCGGTGAGCGACAAGACGGCCGCGGCAAGGCGCTTGCCGCGGCAAGCCCCCACTCCACGCCCGCGCTCCAGCACATCCACCCACGTGTCGCTCCGGGGCCCCTCCCAAGCGCACGTGGCAGGAGGCTGTGCAGCTAGGGGCGTGCGGTGGCACGCAGGCGCTGACAAGACAACCATCGTGGCAAGACGGTGGCGTCCCTAGCGGTCCCTTTCGGTGCTGTCTAGGCGACACAGACGGGCATTTAATGCCCTTGTCCCCTGCCGTCAGGGTTAGGTATGATAACACTGTAGCAGCTAGCTGTGCCTACTCAACACCTAGCTATGCCTACCCACGGCACCCTTTCCATTTTTGCCCTTGGCCCCCGTTGCTCTATGTCGGTAACCCCTTGAGTATAAAAGGAGGCCCGTGTGCAACGTAGGGGGGTCGGCCATCTGGAGAGCTCTCGCGAGGTTCAGCAATTCCACACACTCACGCTCGCTCCCGAGCTAGAAATCAATACCAATCCACAAAGCAGGAGTAGGGTTTTACGCATCCGTGCGGCCCGAACCTGGGTAAACCGCCGCGTGCTTCGCCTCGATCTGCTCTTTGCGCGACCTCCGCCCCCCGCCGAACCAAAAGGGACCCGGTCCACCGGTCCCATAGGTGCCCGTGGATCAGAAACCCCGGCAGAGTCCTTCGATTGATGCCTCGGCGAGCACACTTCAGCGAGGCTGCCTGCACTGGCACAAGCCCAGTGACGGCAGCCGCTGCACTGACTTAAGGGGGAGGGAAGCAAAAAGAAGATGGACTAGCGAAGCCCGACACCATGCCCCTATGCCCGCCAAGCTATGAGAGAAATATGACGATCCTTGTCGGGAACAAGGACACTTCGGATCACCTACTATTTCTCCCGGCGCCACGGGCGCGTCGAACGCGCGCGGACTGACAAACCAAAAAGGAAGTTCAAGATGAAAGCTAAGTCCACGCTATCACTTATATTTGACGCATTTCAGATTTCTGCAGTCGTTTATCCCTTAACTCCAGTAAGTATTCATATCGTGAAAGCCCTCGTGTGATGGAACCTTGGATAGTTTCTTTGATCGGTCCATCGTCTGTCCAGAGCCACGCTCGCAGGACGAGAGGCTGCGTCGAGAGCTACCTAGGAAAAACCTGCCGAGGCACATCCATGCCAAGGTGACTGTTAAGGGGCGAACCCTTATGACAATCGCGGGAATATGATATCAGCGGGCATCCAGAACATACATAGGAATTGATCATACGAACACGAGCTTATAGAGTTTAATGGGATAAACACACACTTAAAAATCCAGCTAGAAGTATCAGCTTCGCATAAACCCTAGAGATAAAATGACTAAACACAATATATACATCATATTCTATTACAAGACCAAAAGGAGTAACTTAAACATGGAGGACCCTGTCGGTGAGGGGGGCGGCCTTCTTCTCAACAGTGGCAATGTCGGCACCCACTGGAGGCTTCTTGAAGCCGTCGGCAAGATCAAGCTCTGGGTGGCAGCAGGCGATGTTTCCAGGACCATGAAAAGGGCGTCGTGGGCGAGCCTCCATGACTCGGCCGTGAAGCGTTCGGCCTCCCCTCTTCGTGCACCTTCAACTTGTCAACCAACCCGTCGAAGAAGATACCCAACTTGACACTCGGGACCTCTTGCGTGCTGGCTGAGTAGACTGGGCCATCCATGCCCATAGCCGCAACTTGG
>NW_024113116.1:0-9166 GCF_003073215.2 Triticum urartu | reverse complement strand
CGCGAGAGAGATTAAGCGACGTAATGTCGGTCTGGGCCGCTTCATCCAACAATGCCGTTGAATCAAGAATCAACTAGTGACGGCAAGCAATATGTATATACCCACGCCCACAACTCCTTTGTGTTCTACTCGTGCATATAACATCTACGCATAAACCTGGCTCGGATGCCACTATTGGGGAACGTAGTAATTTCAAAAAAATTCCTACGCACACGCAAGATCATGGTGATGCATAGCAACGAGAGGGAAGAGTGTTGTCTACGTACCCTCGTAGACCGTAAGCGGAAGCGTTATGACAACGCGGTTGATGTAGTCGTACGTCTTCACGATCGACCGATCCTAGCACCGAAGGTACGACACCTCCGCGATCTGCACACGTTCGGCTCGGTGACGTCCCACGAACTCACGATCCAGTAGAGTGTCGAGGGAGAGCTTCGTCAGACGCGTGATGACGGTGATGATGATGCTACCGGAACAGGGCTTCGCCTAAGCACCGCTACGATATGACCGAGGTGGATTATGGTGGAGGGGGGCACCGCACACGGCTGGAAACAATCAACTTGTGTGTTCTAGGGTGCCCCCTGCCCCCGTATATAAAGGAGCAAGGGGGAGGCCGCCGGCCTAGGGGCGCGCCAAGGAGAGGGGGAGTCCTCCTCCTAGTAGGAGTAGGACTCCCCTTTTCCCTAGTCCAACTAGGAAGGGGAAGGGGGAAAGGAAGGGAGAGGAGAGAGGGAGGAAAGAGGGGGCGCCCCCCTCCTTGTCCAATTCGGACTCCCAAGGGGGGGCAGCCCTAGGCCCTCTCCTCTCTCTCCACAAGGCCCATGTTGGCCCATTAGTTCCCCCGGGGGTTCCGATAACCCCCCGGCACTCCGATAAATATCCGGTGACCCCGGAACTCATCCGGTGTCCGAATATAGTCGTCCAATATATCAATCTTTATGTCTCGACCATTTCGAGACTCCTCGTCATGTCTGTGATCACATCCGGGACTCCGAACTATCTTCGGTACATCAAAACACATAAACTCATAATACCGATCGTCACCGAACGTTAAGCGTGCGGACCCTACGGGTTCGAGAACTATGTAGACATGACCGAGACATGTTCCGATCAATAACCAATAGCGGAACCTGGATGCTCATATTGGTTCCTACATATTCTACGAAGATCTTTATCGGTCAAACCGCATAACGATATGTTGTTCCCTTTGTCATCGGTATGTTACTTGCCCGAGATTTGATCATCGGTATCTCAATACCTAGTTCAATCTCGTTACCGGCAAGTCTCTTTACTCGTTCCGTAATGCTACATCCCGTAACTAACTCATTAGCTACATTGCTTGCAAGGCTTATAGTGATGTACATTACCGAGAGGGCCCAGAGATACCTCTCCGACAATCGGAGTGACAAATCCTAATCTGATCCATGCCAACTCAACAAACACCATCAGAGACACATGTAGAGCACCTTTATAATCACCCAGTTACGTTGTGACGTTTGGTAGCACACAAAGTGTTCCCCGGTATTCGGGAGTTGCATGATCTCATAGTCATAGGAACATGTATAAGTTATGAGAAAGCAATAGCAACAAACTAAACGATCATCGTGCTAAGCTAACGGATGGGTCAAGTCAATCACATCATTCTCTAATGATGTGATCCCGTTAATCAAATGACAACTCATGTCTATGGTTAGGAAACATAACCATCATTGATTCAACGAGCTAGTCAAGTAGAGGCAAACTAGTGACACTCTGTTTGTCTATGTATTCACACATGTACTAAGTTTCCGGTTAATACAATTCTAGCATGAATAATAAACATTTATCATGATATAAGGAAATATAAATAAACTTTATTATTGCCTCTAGGGCATATTTCCTTCATAAGTCTGGCTTTGAAACCTCACAATTTTTGCAAAGGGGTCAGCCACTGAGAAGTCTGTATGGGGTTGACACGATGACTTCCGATTACTCTGTCATCTGAAGTTCCAAAATGAAATTCAGCATTTTTGGAGCCTACTCCATTCTGCCGCAGGCGCCGGCGCTGATCAACAAACCATTCATTTTTGCGAAATAAATGTAGGGCAAACCTCATTTCCTTCAGCACCCTTGCTCTGAGAACAAAGAACCTGGCGAATATAATCTCCTGGTAAGGTCCCTCGGTAGGAGTTCAAAGTAATTTCTGAGAGATGCAGATCTAGGCATTCGACGTGATTGTTATATTGTATCACATTATCCACCACTGGGCCTAATCTTATCTGCAAAAGAAGAAAACGTGTTAGTGCCTACATGCAGTTTTGAACATTACTACAGGCCTATTTGGTTTGCAGGATTTGTAAAATGCACTAACATGCCATCTTCGATCTGACATGATTAACATGGGCATTTGATTACATTCTAGAAAAATGTAGCCTTCTTCACAAGAGGTTGGAGTGGATGAAAAGTTCCCTAAGAAAACTAGTACAGATGAATCCAAAGGAGAAATGCTTATTGATTGTAACCATATGGATCAAGCAACCAATATGGGGGGGGCATGTATGTACTGAAATCCTCCAAAAGAATCCTTCAGAAATTGTAGTACATTGTCATTGTAAACTTGGAAAAAGGTGTCACAAATTGAACTCCCTTATGGTTAACATTTAACAGGAAAGGAACATCACCTCGATATATAGCTTCTCCAGGCACGGAAAGCATCTCAGGAAACTGACAACTTGCTCCAGTTGGGGCCGATAGATTCTAGTGCCAAGACCTTCACTGTGCGCAGTTTCGGGGTCAAGCTTGTCGGAATCATTTTCTGAATGACAGACGAACAAACATCTTCAAAATTAGAAATAATGTTAATTTGTAGAAGGAGAGGTAGAAGGGCTGTTGTACCTGAACGGGTGTGGATCCAATAACAAGTTCGGAGTATTTGTCAGACGAGTAGCCCACCACTGTCAATTTCGGCGCAGAAATGACATTGATTCTTGTTGGACCTTCTTGATCAACTACAAGTAATCTCTCAAGTGCAGGTGTGTCCTCAATGACCATACCGTGGTACACATCTTGTGATGTCTTCCTGCCGCACCAGCAACACACATAAATAGTCCGGAGAGTCATGGAGGTGATGTGGAAGGTACTCAACCCATTGATCGCCTGAAGACGAAGGTACTCGAGTGCAGTACAGCCACGAGCAGGCGCTCCATGTCACCGTTTGAGAGGCAGACGACGAGCTCGAGGTGCTTCAGTCATGGTAGAATAAGAGTGGGCCGTCATTAAGGGGGGGATGGCAGTTCCTGAACTTGGCGACGCGCAGCATGGGCGCGAGGCGGAGTGCGGACGTTGGCAGCGACCGCATATGCCCATCATCAAAAGTGAGCTCCTCGAGCTGATCTAGGGCGGGGGATCGGAACCAGTCGTCAAGCTTGGCTCGGTCCTTGCCGTTGGAATGAAACTTGCCCATTCTAAGGCCTCTGGTTGGGCCAAGGTGACTGCCGAGGATCTTGGAGAACGCATCCAAGCTTTTGCGATAGCCATGGAAAGCTCGTGGGTGTCGATGAGGTCGAGAGGCTGGAGTTCATAGGGTACTGGGAGTCCTGGATTAAGGGGTCCTCGGGCGTCCGGGCTATGTGACATGGGCCGGACTAATGGGCCATGAAGATACAAGACAGAAGACTTCCTCCCGTGTCCGGATGGGACTCTCCTTGGCGTGGAAGGCAAGCTTAGCGTGCGGATATGAATATTCCTTTCTCTGTAAACGACTCGTTAATGAAACATAAGTCTGAAACATTTGAAAAGTTCAAAGAATTTCAGAGTGAAGTGGAAAATCATCGTAACAAGAAAATAAAGTTTCTGCGATCTGATCGTGGAGGAGAATATTTGAGTTACGAGTTTGGCCTACATTTGAAACAATGCGGAATAGTTTCGCAACTCACGCCACCCGGAACACCACATGTAATGGTGTGTCCGAACGTCGTAATCGTACTTTACTAGATATGGTGCGATCTATGATGTCTCTTACTGATTTACCGCTATCGTTTTGGGGTTATGCTTTAGAGACGGCTGCATTCACGTTAAATAGGGCACCATCAAAATCCGTTGAGACGACGCCTTATGAACTGTGGTTTGGCAAGAAACCAAAGTTGTCGTTTCTTAAAGTTTGGGGCTGCGATGCTTATGTGAAGAAACTTCAACCTGATAAGCTCGAACCCAAATCGGAGAAATGTGTCTTCATAGGATACCCAAAGGAGACTATTGGGTACACCTTCTATCATAGATCCGAAGGCAAGATATTCATTGCTAAGAATGGATCCTTTCTAGAGAAGGAATTTCTCTCGAAAGAAGTGAGTGGGAGGAAAGTAGAACTTGATGAGGTAACTGTACCCGTTCGCTTATTGGAAAGTAGTTCATCACAGAAATCTGTTCCTGTGACTCCTACAACAATTAGTGAGGAAGCTAATGATAATGATCATGAAACTTCAGATCAAGTTACTACTGAACCTCGTAGGTCAACCAGAGTTAGATCCGCACCAGAGTGGTACGGTAGTCCTATTCTGGAGGTCATGTTACTTGACCATGATGAACCTACGAACTATGAGGAAGCGATGATAAGCCCAGATTCCGCAAAATGGCTTGAGGCCATGAAATCTTAGATGGGATCCATGTATGAGAACAAAGTGTGGACTTTGGTTGACTTGCCCGATGATCGGCAAGCCATCGAGAATAAATGGATCTTCAAGAAGAAGACAGACGCTGACGGTAATGTTACTGTCTACAAAGCTCGACTTGTTGCGAAAGGTTTTCGACAAGTTCAAGGAGTTGACTACGATGAGACTTTCTCACCCGTAGCGATGCTTAATCTGTCCGAATCATGTTAGCAATTGCCGCATTTTATGATTATGAAATTTGGCAAATGGATGTAAAACTGCATTCCTGAAATGGATTTCTGGAAGAAGAGTTGTATATGAATGCAACCTGAAGGTTTTATCGATTCCAAGGGAGCTAAAAAAGTGTGCAACTCCAGCGATCCATTATGGACTGGTGCAAGCATCCTCGGAGTTGGAATAAACGTTTGATTAGTGTGATCAAAGCATATGGTTTTATACAGACTTTGGAGAATGCCTGTATTTACAAGAAAGTGAGTGGGAGCTCCTGTAGCATTTTCTAATATTATATGTGGATTGACATATTGTTTTGAATTGGAAATGGATAGAATTTCTGGATAGCCATAAAAGGATACTTGATAAAGTTTTTCAATGAAAGATTCGGTGAAGCTGCTTATATATTGGGCATCAAGATCTATAGAGATAGATCAAGACGCTTAATTGGACTTTCACAAAGCACATCCCTTGATAAAGTTTTTGAAGAAGTTCAAATGGATCAGCTAAGAAAGGGTTCTTGCTTGTGTTACAAGGTGTGAAGTTGAGTAACTCATGCCGACCACTGCAGAAAGATAGAGAGAAAATGAAAAGTGTTCTATGCTTCGAGCCATAGGCTCTATCATGTATGCAATGTTGTGTACCAGACCTGATGTGTGCCTTGCTATCAGCTTAGCAGGGAGGTACCAAAGTAATCCAGGAGTGGATCACTGGACAGCGGTCAAGAACATCCTGAAGTACCTGAAAAGGACCAAGGATATATTTCTGGTTTATGGAGGTGAAAAAGAGCTCATCGTAAATGGTTACGTTGATGCAAGCTTTGACACTAATTCGGACGATTCTAAATTGCAAACCGGATACGTGTTTATATTAAACGGTGGAGGTGTCAGTTGGAGCAGTTCTAAACAGAGCGAACAAAGCGTCGTAGCGGGATCTACATGTGAAGCGGAGTACATTGCTGCTTTGGAAGCAGCGAATGAAGGAGTCTGGATGAAGGAGTTCATATCCGATCTAGGTGTCATACCTAGTGCATCGGGTCCAATGAAAATCTTTTGTGACAATACTGGTGCCATTGCCTTGGCAAAGGAATCAATATTTCACAAGAGAACCAAGCACATCAAGAGATGCTTCAACTCCATTCGAGATCAAGTCCAGGTGGGAGACATAGAGATTTGCAAGATACATACGGATCTGAATGTTGCAGACCCGTTGACTAAGCCTCTTCCACGAGCAAAACATGATCAGCACCAAGGCTCCATGGGTGTTAAAATCATTACTGTGTAATCTAGATTATTGACTCTAGTGCAAGTGGGAGACTGAAGGAAATACGCCCGAGAGTCAATAATAAAGTTATTATTTATTTCCTCATATCATGATAAATGTTTATTATTCATGCTAGAATTGTATTAACCGAAAACATAATACATGTGTGGAATACATAGACAAACATAGTGGTCACTAGTATGCCTCTACTTGACTAGCTCATTGATCAAAGATGGTTAAGTTCCTAACCATAGACATGAGTTGTTATTTGATCAATGGGAGTCACATCATTAGGAGAATGATGTGATTGACCTTGACCCATTCCGTTAGCTTAGCCTTGATCGTTTGTTACTGCTATAGCTTTCTTCATAACTTATACATGTTCTTATGACTATGAGATTATGCAACTCCCGAATATCGGAGGAACACTTTGTGTGCTACCAAACGTCACAACGTAACTGGGTTGATTATAAAGGTGCTCTACAGTGTCTCCGATGGTACTTGTTTGAGTTGGCATAGATCAAGATTAGGATTTGTCACTCCGATTGTCGGAGAGGTATCTCTGGGCCCTCTCGGTAATACACATCACTATAAGCCTTGCAAGCATGATAACTAATGAGTTAGTTACGGGGTGATGTATTACGGAACGAGTAAAGAGACTTGCCGGTAACGAGATTGAACTAGGTATTGGATACCGACGATCGAATCTCGGGCAAGTAACATACCGATGACAAAGAGAACAACGTATAGTGTTGTGCGGTTTGACCGATAAAGATCTTCGTAGAATATGTAGGAACCAATATGAGCATCCAGGTTCCGCTATTGGTTATTGACCGGAGACGTGTCTCGGTCATGTCTACATAGTTCTCGAACCCGTAGGGTCCGCACGCTTAAAGTTCTGTGACGATCGGTTTTATGAGTTTATATGTTTTGATGTACCGAAGGTAGTTCGGAGTCCCGGATGTGAATCACACATGACGAGGAGTATCGAAATGGGTCGAGACATAAAAGAATTGATATATTGGAAGCCTACATTTGGTATCGGAAGTGTTCCGGGTGAAATCGGGATTTTACAGGAGTACCGGGGGTTACCGGAACCCCCCCCCCCAGGGGGGTTTAATGGGCCTTAGTGGAAGAGAGGGGGGCTGCCAGGGCAGGCCGCGCGCCCCCTCTCCCTCTAGTCCGAATTGGACAAGGAGGGGGGCGGCACCCCTCCTTTCCTTCCTCTATCCCTCCTCCTTCCCCCTTCTAGTAGGAGTAGCGAAAGGAGGAACTACCTACTAGGAGGGAGTTCCTCCTCCTGGGGGCCCGCACCAACAAGGCCGGCTGGCCTCCCCCTTGCTCCTTATATCAGGGGCAGGGGGGCACTCTAGACACACAGTTGATACAAAGATCTCTCCCAGCCGTGTGCGGTGCCCCCCTCCACCATAATCCACCTCGGTCATACTGTAGCGGTGTTTAGGCGAAGCCCTGCTGCGGTAGCTTCATCAACATCGTCACCACGCCGTCGTGCTGACGAAACTCTTCCCCGAGCTCTACTGGATCGTGAGTTCGCGGGACGTCACCGAGCTGAACGTGTGCTGAACGCGGAGGTGCCGTACGTTCGGTACTGAGGATCGGTCGATCGTGAAGACGTACGACTACATCAACCGCGTTGTCATAACGCTTCCGCTTAATGGTCTACGAGGGTACGTGGACGACACTCTCCCCTCTCGTTGCTATGCATCACCATGATCTGCGTGTGCGTAGGAATTTTTTTGAAATTACTACGTTCCCCAACAGTGGCATCCGAGCCAGGTTTTATGCGTAGATGTTATATGCACGAGTAGAACACAAGTGAGTTGTGGGCGATACAAGTCATACTGCTTACCAGCATGTCATACTTTGGTTCGGCGGTATTGTTGGATGAAGCGGCCCGGACCGACATTACGCGTACGCTTACGCGAGACTGGTTCTACCGACGTGCTTTGCACACAGGTGGCTGGCGGGTGTCAGTTTCTCCAACTTTAGTTGAACCGAGTGTGGCTATGCCCGGTCCTTGAGAAGGTTAAAACAGCACTAACTTGACGAACTATCGTTGTGGTTTTGATGCGTAGGTAAGAACGGTTCTTGCTCAGCCCGTAGCAGCCACGTAAAACTTGCAACAACAAAGTAGAGGACGTCTAACTTGTTTTTGCAGGGCATGTTGTGATGTGATATGGTCAAGACATGATGCTATATTTTATTGTATGAGATGATCATGTTTTGTAACAGAGTTATCGGCAACTGGCAGGAGCCATATGGTTGTCGCTTTATTGTATGCAATGCAATCGCCTGTAATGCTTTACTTTATCACTAAGCGGTAGCGATAGTCGTAGAAGCAATAGTTTGGCGAGACGACAACGATGCTACGATGGAGATCAAGGTGTCGCGCCGGTGACGATGGTGATCATGACGGTGCTTCAGAGATGGAGATCACAGCACAAGATGATGATGGCCATATCATATCACTTATATTGATTGCATGTGATGTTTATCCTTTATGCATCTTATTCTGCTTTGTTTGACGGTAGCATTATAAGATGATCTCTCACTAAATTTCAAGATAAAAGTGTTCTCCCTGAGTATGCACCGTTGCCAAAGTTCGTCGTGCCGAGACACCACGTGATGATCGGGTGTGATAAGCTCTACGTCCATCTACAATGGGTGCAAGCCAGTTTTGCACACGCAGAATACTCGGGTTAAACTTGACGAGCCTAGCATATGCAGATATGGCCTCGGAACACTGAGACCGAAAGGTCGAGCGTGAATCATATAGTAGATATGATCAACATAGTGATGTTCACCATTGAAAACTACTCCATTTCACGTGATGATCGGTTATGGTTTAGTTGATATGGATCACGTGATCACTTAGATGATTAGAGGGATGTCTATCTAAGTGGGAGTTCTTAAGTAATATGATTAATTGAACTTAAATTTATCATGAACTTAGTACCTGATAGTATTTGCTTATTGTTGATTGTAGATAGATGGCCGTGCTGTTGTTCCGTTGAATTTTAATGCGT
>NW_024113115.1:0-9605 GCF_003073215.2 Triticum urartu | reverse complement strand
TTATTGTTCTTTCCTTAGTTTTAGATCCTAGCATGGCGGAGGGGTGCAGGTAGGTAGGAGGCGAAATCTCCGCGCGCACCCCAGTGTTCGAACCCCAAGGTTCTGCCGGAACCCGAAATCGACATTTGGCGCGCCAGGTAGGGGTGCCGGAATTCGTCTTCCACCGCTCCGTGCCCCGTCGCGTCGTCATCACCATGCCCGGCGACCAGGAGGGCAACCCAGACCCATGGGCGGCATGGCCCGCCCGCGCAGAGCCGCTCGCTCGGGCGACCCCGTGCCCCAGGCAGCTCGCGGTCCGCAGGGCGCTGCGGGCCGCGGGCGACGCGGACAGGCTTCGACAGCTCTCACACCGCGGCAGGCGCGGTCGGCAGCAAGGGCCTCCAATCACGCCGCGACCACGACACCGTACACCCGCCGGGAGCAGGCGAACTCGAGGGCCGCGCTCACGGTGGCCCGAGAGCTGCTGCAGTGCAGAGCTGCTGGAGGGCGGCCGCGACGTGCTGCTGGAGCGGGTGGCAGAGCTCCTGGGCTTCGCCGCCTCGGGGGCTCACCCCTTCTGCACCCAGCTCCCATCTCAAGCCCAGGGCGGCCCGCGGGGGCTCCGCGCGCGGCCCGCGGGCTCCAAGGCTACTCCAACACAGCGAAGCTGTCAGCACCGGACCGGCGGCGGCGCTGCCCGCTCCCGGTCCGCGAAGAAGAAGGACTCGACGCGACCCGCGGCCCCAGTGGACAGCCGCGCTGCCACCCCACGGTGGGCGCGTCAGGCAGGACCGCGTGGCACGCAGCACTACGGCGTGGCCTTCGGGATGACGGCGCCAGAGGAATACGTGCCCCTCATGATGGACCAAGGACACCCACACGAGGGAACAAGGCTCGCTCCTCAGCCCAAGCTGGGGGGACGAGGCGCCAGAAGCTGAGCCCTTCCAGGAGTCCCGGGACGGTCCCACTGGCACGCTGGAGGCAACGATTATCGGGTACCGCTAATTCTTCAGCAGGCATACGCTAACCATGGATCGCAGGAGGTGCAGGTCCACAGCGAGCAGCTGCCCCGCTCCCACAGTCTCCTACCCCTCGGGAGGAGGGCGCAGGGGGCTGCAGGAGAGGGGCCGGGATCCGACATCACCACCGCGGCGTTCGGAGCAAGGTGTTCTCAGGAGGTAGGCCCTCCGCTGGGGAGGTGCCTCAGGGCCTGCCCCCGGCGGAGGACCCGTGGTCGTCGGGGGAACCGCTGGCGACCGCTCTACCCCATCGGCGGCGTCCTGGTTTCCGGTCGTCGTTGATGGCACTAGAGTGTGGCGCAAGGCGGGGCCCTCATCTGGCGATATGAAGCAAGGCCGGTACCTGTGAAGAAGGCCCAGTGCCTGTGAAGCTCGCCGCCCCGTGACACTCTCACGTAATAATGAGTGGGGTGTACACGCCCCGGAGTCTCAGGGGTGCCGGCCTCAGGCCCTGGGGCTCCCTCCCACGCCCAGTGGCAGCACTTAGCTCCGCGCTGGTGAGAAGACGTCCAAGACTAGACTAGGTGCCGGACGCGGCCTTTTGTTTGCTTTCGTTGCTTTTCCCTTTGGTTGTCACTTTCCCCCGCTGGATTCAAGTTGGATTCGAATTTGAGATTTGCGTGTGTTCGGGGAAGGGTGCTTAGTCTCGTTCGAGCAATTTCTCGCGTTTTGGTTACCACTTCGTCTCAGCCCCTCCCCTCGCGAGCCCCTCGCGAGCCGGTCAGGCCTAGCTTGCGCGCAGCCCAGACTGCCGCCGCCGCGTCCTCTCAGGAGGGTGTTTTACTGCAGATCCTACGGATTCAATCAGGGAACTCAGGACACCACAACCCCCCACGGGGCCCTCAGGGCCAGCACGGACAAAAGGTAAACTAGCCGACCAGCGCGTCGCTTAAGCCAGCCACTTGGCGCGGGCGCATGGGCATGTAGCTTCTACTGATACGATAAACACAAGTTTTACATGAGGGGCTCCCCCTCCAAAATGCTCTCACAGCTCAGGCCAAAACCTGAGTTCTATTCATGCAGGGTAAGGAAGTAGGAACGATGCACAATCAGTCGGATGAATCCCCCAATGCGTCCTCAGGAAGCCACCTACCCGAGCCGTTGCTGGCGTCGCTGAACTCGCCATCGCTGTCCGCGTTGCCGCCAGCGGCGTCAGGGCCGTTCCACACGCCGCCCTCGTCGGCCGCCACGATCACGTCGTCGTTGTCCTGAAGCGAAGGCCCTGATAAGAGCATCCACATTGTCTTCCACCCAGTGCGCCAGTCGCCTCGGACGGCCTGGGGACTGGGGCGATGGCGGCATCGAAATCGAAGTGGGGATCCATGTTCCGGAGGTGGCTGAAGACGCGGAAAAAGGCGTAACTGAGCAGGGCGCGGCTCCTCTCCTCCACCAACCTGTCAGCCCTGGTCGACCACGCCTCCAGCTGCGTCACCACGTCAGTGAAGAACTGAAGATTGCCCGCGTAGTTGACTGCGTGCGGCTCGCCGACGGCCTCCTCGCAGATGTTGCCCAAGGCCGCGTTGGCTCTCTCCCGGAGAGTGGTGAGCATGGGGCCGTGCTCATGCTCCAAGATCCGCCGCTGACGTATCTCGTCCGCATTCTGGCGCGCGACGGCCTCAGCCTCCTCCACCTGCTGGCGAAGAAGGAGCACCTCGGCCTGGGAGGTGGTTAACTCACCTCTCGCCACCTCAAGGGCGGCCCGGGAAGCATCGGCCCGCCGCGTCGCCTCCTCCAGCTTGGCCCTCAAGGCGGCAGTCCTGCCTTCAGCTTTAGCCCGGATCAGCCCCAACTTCTCTTCGAACTCGAGCTCAAGGTTCAAACGCGCCATCGTCACTCGACGTCCGACCTCCTCGAGGACGCGGGCTTCCTGTGCGGCAACATCATCCTCCGCCTGCGTCACCAAGCGCTCCCTCGTCTCCAGACGCTCGTACTCACGGGTACGTTCGGCGGCTTCCAGCGTCAACGCCTCCTCACGCTTTTGGAGCTTTGCTGAGTCGCCGGAGGCCACCTTCATCGACGCAAGGGCTGCCTCGCGCAGCTCCACCTGCTCCTCCAGCGAGTGGCACCAGGCCAGGAGCTCCCGAGCCCGCTCCTCCGCCGCCGTTCGCCGCCGGTCAGCTTCCCGAGCCTCCTCAGCGGCCCAAGATCGGGCCTCCCGAGAGGCCACCAGCGACGCCTTGGCCTCTGCATCAAGATCACGCTGACGGCGCAAGGGCGATGGCGCCCTCCAGCTCGCGCCTCTCTGCAGCCAGGCGCAGGCCCTCGGCCTCAAGGCGCGCGTCTTCATCAGCAAGCTCCTCACCAAGCAGGCTCACTGCGTCAGGCGCCCTTCGAAGGAATCCTTGGCGGAGAGCGCGACGCTCCCGAGCGCGCTCGAGCACGTCTTCCACACCATCATCTGCCCCAAGCAAGCGCCGGGGGCGAGAGTCAGCACTCCCCCTCCGGGCTGGGGGCTGGGGGCTGGCACCCTCGCGACGGCCGGGCACGCCGCGTCAGAAGCCCGGCCTGGGGCCAGCCCGTCCTCAGGAGAAGAGCGCAGGAAGCGCCTCAGCCAATCAGCAGTCCACGACCAGGCGAGAAGCCCATGGCAGGCTGGCTATGCCACGAGAAGGCCCGCGAAGGAGGATCGCGAGGTGCGCGGGGCCACGGATGCGCCTCGGGATGGTTCGCCTCTTCATCGCCCTCACCACAAGGGCTCCGCTGCTTGGAGCGCTTGAGGACGGTGGAGGGGGCGAAGCCAAGGGGACGGCTCCTCAGCCGTCTCCGCAAGCTCGGCTGGAAGGGGCCTGCGGAGCAAGGTCAGTAAGAGCAACAGAAGGATCGGGAGCTGGGAAAGGAGAAGGCTTACTCATCAGTGGCGAAGTACTTCCTACGCTTCAGCAGGCGAAGGGTAATCGTCGCCCAGGGCCTCCCTTCTCTTCCGAGAGGGCCTCCAAAGTCCACGCGGAAGCGGCCCAAGATTGGGCGCATGGATCAACCTTCGACGAAGACGGAGCGTCAAGGCGATCTGCGGCAGGGGTGCCTGCCTGATGTGCGCTTCCAATTACCTCCCCAAGAGAAGCAGCTGGAGCCTCAGGGGCCCCAGTCGCAGGCACTGAGGGCAGCTGCTCGTCACCCACAGCCTCAGCGGCACGGGCCCCAAGAGCTGCTTCCTCGTGAGCCTCGCCCGGCGCTGTCACCGCGTCGGGAACCCCCTTGGCCTCTAGCTCCTCGTGCCTCCCTGCTCCACCACTCGAGGATGAGTCGCCTTGGCCGACTGGAAGGGAAGTCACCACCACTGGGTTCTCACAAGGCCCCTGAAGGCCGGCAGGGCGCGGCCCCCACTCATCAAAGACAGGCATCTGCTTCACAAAGTCGCCCCTGCTCTGGCAGAGGTACATCAAGGCCCCTCCCTGCCGAACGCTGCTGGGGTTGGGCTCCCCATCCAGGGTCAAGAGCGCCGTCCTCAGCACCTCAGGAGCCAGGTCCTCTTCCTGGAGCCTCATACGATCCTCGCGCCCACGGAAGGCCCACATCCGGCGAGAGTGGCGTTGAAGAGGAGCAACGCGGCATAGCAGGAACTCCTTCACCACCTTGGGCGCTGTCACGCCAAGCGACCTCAAGAGCGCGAAGCGGCGCCAGACGAAGACGAGCCGGGGGCTCTCAAGCGTCTCCTGGCCCCAGCCCGAATTGGGGACAGCAGGCGAAGTTGGCTCCGATAGCAGGGGGCTGGGCACCCCTGCATCCACATACAGCCACCGCTCGCGGAACCCAACCGCGGGCAGGGGGAGCTTGAAGTCAATCCCAGAGGCCGCGGTCTCAGACGTGGCAATGAAGCTCACGCAAACCCAGCATTGGGTAGGGTCGACAAGATGCAACAAGAAGAAGTGGCGCAGCAAGGCAATCGAAGGAGGGATGCCCACCATAGCTTCGCAAACAAAGGCGAAGACCGAAAGGAGGGTGATGGATTCAGGACCTAGATGCATCATGTGGATCTGATAGTGGGAAAGCACGGCGTTGAAGAAATCAGAAAAGGGAGGAACCAGACCCGCCCACAGGGCGTCGGCAAGATACGGGACCTCGGTGGCTGTCCTGTCGATGGAGAAGTGGGACGCGGGCCCGGCCGCCATCCTCCTGCATTCATTGAAGATGGTGGACAGAGCCAAGCTGACCTTGCCCAAGCCCTCGGCGGGGGCCGCCGACGACGGTGGGCAAGGCGGAGACACGGGTTTCTTCCCTCTCCCCTTCTTTGTCGGAGCCATGGCGATAGGAAGGGGGGAGGAAGGTTCGAGATCAGGTTGAAAACAGAAGCCGGAGTTCGAGCGAAGGAAGGACAGAGGGCACTCGAGCAACAGAAAAGGGAACGACTGTGTACGACTACGGGTCCGCCTAGCATGGCGCAAAATAAGGAGGGCGTGGGGGAACAGTGCCGCCCGCGTCCAATCAACCGCCACGCGGCACCCAAGGCCACAGGTTGTTAGGGCCCGCGGCGCTTCGCTCTTGCCCTTCTGCCTCCCTGCACGGCCAAGTCCGGGCATGCCTTGGGCCCGGGGGCTACTGTCGGCGTTTCTGGGAACGGGGGTCCCCAGACTTGCCTGCCTGCGGCCTGCGGCGTGGCTCAAAGGGGGGCCCAGCACGGCCCGTCTTCACCAACACAAACCCAAGACCCTCGCGAGGGGCCAAGCCTCGCGGGGCGGACGACGCGGAGCTTCCTCAGGCACGGCCTCGTCAGGCTGGCTCACGAGGAGGCGGAGAGATCAAGGCGGGGTACCTCACGAGGTGCCCGTGACGCAAGCCATGACGACTCAGGGCGCCAGGCGGGTGCCAGCCCGCGCAGCGTCCTCCTTTCCTCTTTGGTGCAAAGGGGGCAAGCGCAGCCGCGGAGTACCGAGGCATCAGGCAAAGGTTGCCATTTCGGTGCAACGAGACCAAGACCAGGAGGACTACGAGACGGAGGTCACCGTGGAGCCCAAGACGGCGTCATCACCAGAGCTTTGCGTAGGAGAAGACTACTTTTGTCAAGATAGCTGATACTTGCTGTCCCCCTTCAAATTAGCCCGCCATTGTTGGTCCCTTCCCGCTTGATATTTGGGAAGAGGACCAGGGCCTCTATAAATAGGACCAGCCGCCCACATAGCAAGGGGTCGGTTGGCTGGAGACAGAGAGAGAGAGAGAGAAGGGTGACTGAACTCCTCCGAGCAGTTCATTGCCCAAGCCAAGAACAGACCCTCGCGAGGTTGTTCTTCCTTGTATCGTTCATCATCATCAGCCCAAGAGGCAATCCACCACACCACACACTGGAGTAGGGTATTACACCACAACGGTGGCCCGAACCAGTATAAACCCTGTGTCTCTTGTGTTGTTCTTTCCTTAGTTTTAGATCCGAGCATGGCGGAGGGGTGCAGGTAGGTAGGATGTGAAATCTCCGCACGCACCCCAGTGTTCGAACCCCAAGGGTCTGCCGGAACCCGAAATCCGACAAGTATATTTTGGTTTGAACAGCTATGGTCATGAGGCTGCAAGTCTTTGGGTTGTCACCCGCACTGGCTGTTGATTTTTTAAGCCGTCGGCATGATTTGACTATACAGGTATGTTTTCAACTATTATATGAGACTATGAGTCTTCGGGTTTGGTAACCCGCCTTGGCTCTAAGTCGCCAGCATGTTTTGGCTTGAATAGCCTTGGTTATAGTCTTTTCAGTAATTATACAAGGCTACATATTTTTGGATTGTCACACGCCCTGGCTTTTGACTTGAAGTCGCCAGTAGATATGTTGTTTAATTTTTTGCCGGACACATTACTGCGGGTTGCTGCTAATGCGACACTATGATCAGACACCCTTTGACGAAACTGTGTGAGATGCCATAATCGCAAACGGTGGTGTAAAATAACCGTCAAAAAAGGTGCAAAACGTTTGCGATGGAGGATGCATCAAACATGGTTCAGATTATAGTTGCGTGTGCAATGCAGGGCATACGGTTCAGCTCAATTAACTGTTTGTGATGAGGAGGAACAAAAGAAACAAGCAGCCAGATGAAGGTGTGTGTGATGCAAGGAAAAGGTGTCCACAAGCCCAGCACGCCGATGGACGCGAGCAGAGCGCGCCAACGGTGTTACAAGGATTGACAAATGGCAACATTACTCGATCAACAAATGTAAATCATTCCAGTTTGACAAATGGCAACATACCCAATATGACAGATGCAAATCTTACAAAATTGTTTGTACGTGGTTGCACATGGGTCATCCAAAACAACCGTTTGCGTTGAAGGGATGCACAAATCCTGCGCTGCGGATTTTCCCTCGACTTAAGGGGAAAGACCATAGCTCTCACTTTGCATACGGGTGTTCTATCTAAAACGTTTGCGATCAAGAGCTGCAGAAATCCTGCTCGACACATTTTCTCTTGGCTTCCTGGGAAAGCTGTCAGTTTGCATACATGTGTTCTAACTAAAACATTAGCGATCAAGAACTACACAAATCTTGCTAGGCATATTTTCCCTTGGCTTCCTGGGGAAATTGTCGGTTTTGCATACGGGTGTTCTAACTAAAACATTTGCGATGAGTGTTTTATATTTAAAAACTGTATTAAACTGCGGCTTGGGCGCCATTAATGTAGAGGATGCGAGCAAGGCGGGCTGCCATGGAAGTCAAAGGGCTCGCTACCTAGTGAGCCTGTGCGGTGTACAGCTCGCACGCTTCCTAGTGAGCCTCTGCATTAGAGTATAGCTCGCATGCCTTCCGTTTAGTCAAGCACTCAAGCACCTGTCCGCACGGCACCTCCTAGCCATTAAAAGAGTGAGGCATGGTGTCACATGAATGGTTAATAGAACGCACACAATTTAAATTATAAAAAATGTTTGAGATGTTACAGTGGTAGCTATTTGTTTCAAAATGCCTTTGTTGGCTGTTATTCGAGTGCGCCTTCTCTCAAAATGGACACAAAAAATACCATAGCATGTCGGGTGCCATTCCATGATAGCATGCCAAGTTTAATGAATTTCAGACGAGTTTTGGATTTACTAGAATTTAAAAACAAATTATCTCAACATTTTGCCGGCAATCAACAGTTCCCTGGTGTTTGAAATTCATTCCCATTTATTGCATGGGACCTAAGCATGCACCGAAGGACATATATTTGATTTTTCAACCAATTTATATGCACTGGATATTGTGCATGTAGTTCAAATTTGAATTATGCACATGAAATGCTTAGAAAACCCAGTTAATGTATAAAAATGTCCAAACGAACCCTGGAAAAGTCCAAAAGTAAACACAACACTCCTGTTGTTCTATGTTGACACTAGAAAAATTTTGAAATCAATAAGAGGCAATGGATATAGTTTCTGTTGGGGAACGTAGCAGAATTTTAAAATTTTCTACGCATCACCAAGATCAATCTATGGAGTCATCTAGCAACGAGGGAAGAGGAGTGCATCTACATACCCTTGTAGATCACGAGCGGAAGCATTCAAGAGAACGGGGTTGATGGAGTCGTACTCGACGTGATTCAAATCACCGATGACCAAGTGCCGAACGGACAGCACCTCCGCATTCAACACACGTACGATTGGGAAGACGTCTCCTCCAATGATCCAGCAAGGGGAAAGGAGAGGTTGATGAAGATCCAGCTGCACGACGACGTGGTGGTGGAAGCAACGGTGATCTCGGCAGGGCTTCGCCAAGCGCTGGGAGACGGAGGAGTGTCACGGGAGGGAGAGGGAGAGGGAGAGGCCAGGGGCTTGGGTGCGCAGCCCTCCCTCCCCCCACTATATATAGGGTGACTAGGGGGGCGGCCCTAGGAGATCCAATCTCCTAGGGGGGCGGTGGCCAAGGGGGTGCCTTGCCCCCCAAGGCAAGGGTGGCGCCCCCACTCCTAGGGTTTCTAACCCTAGGCGCAGGGGGAGGCCCAAGGGGGGGCGCACCAGCCCACTAGGGGCTGGTTCCCCTCCCATTTCAGCCCATGGGGCCCTCCGGGATAGGTGGCCCCACCCGGTGGACCCCCGGGACCCTTCCGGTGGTCCCGGTACAGTACAGGTGACCCCGAAACCTTCCCGATGACCGAAACTGGACTTCCTATATATAAATCTTTACCTCCGGACCATTCCGGAACTCCTCGTGACATCCGGGATCTCATCCGGTACTCCGAACAACTTTCGGGTTACCGTGTGCTAATATCTCTACAACCCTAGCATCATTGAACCTTAAGTGTGTAGACCCTACGGGTTCGGGAGACATGCAGACATGACCGAGAAGCCTCTCCGGTCAATAACCAACAGCGGGATCTGGATACCCATGTTGGCTCCCACAAGCTCCACGATGATCTCATCGGATGAACCACAATGTCGAGGATTCAATCAATCCGTATACAATTCCCTTTGTCAATCGGTACGTTACTTGCCCAAGACTCGATCGTCGGTATCCCAATACCTAGTTCAGTCTCGTTACCGGCAAGTCACTTTACTCGTACCGTAATGCTTGATCCCATGATCAATCACTTGATCACTTTGAGCTCATTATGATGATGCATTACCGAGTGGGCCTAGAGATACCTCTCCGTCATACGGAGTGACAAATCCCAGTCTCGATTCGTGCCAACCCAACAGACACTTTCGGAGATACCTGTAA
>NW_024113114.1:0-10610 GCF_003073215.2 Triticum urartu | reverse complement strand
TGCTTACTTTGTGCTCACTACTAAATTACAAATCATTGTTAATTAAAATTGGCTTGATATACCTTGGGATCCGGGTGGATTCATTACTTGAGCACTATATGCCCAGCTTAATGGCTTTAAAGAAAGTGCTGCCAGGGAGACAACTCGGAAGTTTTAGAGAGTCATTTATTTCTGTTGAGTGCTTTTATATAGTTTAAAAACAAAAAAAATAAAGAGGGGAACCCAAAACTTTTTCAAAAAGGAAAGTGAAAGTGAGAAAGACAAGCATTGTTGAAGTGGGAGAGCTCCTTGAACTTTTTTCATGCTCACGGAAACTTTGTGAATCTTGATTACAGAAAATTTTCAAAAACAATAATTATCCCCTTGTACAATTCCATTGTATTAGAAAAATAATGTGCCAAGGTTTGCCTTTAGGATGTTTTAGATGCTTGTTGGTTTGTACGGTGCAGGACAGAAACTTTGGCTGTAGTGTGCGATTTTACATTTCTAGATGGAACGTCAAATGGTTCTGATTCTTTTTGAACTGTCTTTATATACAAAGTTTTTATTTTTCCTAATTTTGGCAGAATTTTTAAAGTATAAAAAGTATGGTAAATGTTCAGATTATTACAGACTGTTCTGTTTTAGATAGATTCTGTTTTTGATGCATAGTTTGCTTGTTTTGATGAAACTATCGATTTATATCAGTGGATTAAGCCATGGAAAAGTTATATTACAGTAGACACAATGAAAAAACAAAATATTAATTGGTTTTAATAGTACTTAGAGTAGTGATTTGCTTTATTATACTAACGGATCTTACCGAGTTTTCTGTTGAAGTTTTGTGTGGATGAAGTGTTCGATGATCGAGAAGGTCTCGATGTGAGAAGAAGGAAGAGAGGCAAGAGCTCAAGCTTGGGGATGCCCGCGGCACCCCAAGTAAATATTCAAGGAGACTCAAGCGTCTAAGCTTGGGGATGCCCCGGAAGGCATCCCCTCTTTCTTACAAGTATCGGTATGTTTTTGGATTCGTTTCGTTCATGCGATATGTGCAATCTTGGATCGTCTTTTGAAATTAGTTTTCATTTTTATTTTATGCACAATGCTGGTATGAGATAGTCCTTGGTTTATTTATAGAATGATCTATGCACTTCACTTATATCTTTTGAGTATGGCTTTATAGAATGCTTCATGTGCTTCACTTATATCATTTGAAGCTTGGATTGCCTGTTTCTCTTTACATAGAAAACCACCATTTGTAGAATGCTCTTTTGCTTCACTTATATTTATTAGAGCATGGGCATATCTTTTGTAGAAAGAATTAAGCTCTCATGCTTCACTTATATCTATTTAGAGAGATGACATGAATTGGTCATTCACATGGTTAGTCATAAAATCCTACATAAAACTTGTAGATCACTGAATATGATATGTTTGATTCCTTGCAATAGTTTTGCGATATAAAGATGATGATATTAGAGTCATGCTAGTGGGTAGTTGTGGACTAGTAGAAATACTTGTGTTGAGGATTGTGATTCCCGTAGCATGCACGTATGGTGAACCGTTATGTGATGAAGTCGGAGCATGATTTATTTATTGATTGTCTTCCTTATGAGTGGCGGTCAGGGATGAGCGATGGTCTTTTCCTACCAATCTATCCCCCTAGGAGCATGCGCGTAGTACTTTGTTTTGATAACTAATAGATTTTTGCAATAAGTATGTGAGTTCTTTATGACTAATGTTGAGTCCATGGATTATACGCACTCTCACCCTTCCACCATTGCTAGCCTCTCTAGTACCGCGCAACTTTCGTCGGTACAATAAACCCACCATATACCTTCCTCAAAATAGCCACCATACCTACCTATCATGGAATTTCCATAGCCATTCCGAGATATATTTCCATGCAACTTCCATCATCATCATATACATGACCTAAGCATTCATTGTCATATTGCTTTGCATGATCGTAAGATAGCTAGCATGATGTTTTATGGCTTGTCCGTTTTTTGATGTCATTGCTACGCTAGATCATTGCACATCTCGGTACACCGCCGGAGGCATCCATATAGAGTCATACTTTGTTCTAGACATTGAGTTGTAATATTGAGTTATAAGTAAATAAAAGTGTGATGATCATCATTATTAGAGCATTGCCCCAGTGAGGAAAGTATGATGGAGACTATGATTCCTCCATAAGTCGGGATGAGACTCCAGACTTTACAAAAAAATAAAAGAGGCCAAAGAATCTCAAATAAAAAAATAGGCCAAAGAAGCCCACCAAAAAAAATAAAAAAACAAAAATAGAGAGAAAAAGAGAGAAGGGGCAATGTTACTATCCTTTTACCACACTTGTGCTTCAGAGTAGCACCATGTTCTTCATATAGAGAGTCTCTTGAGTTATCACTTTCATATACTAGTGGGAATTTTCATTATAGAACTTGGCTTGTATATTCCGATGATGGGCTTCCTCTAATGCCCGAGGTCTTCATGAGCAAGCAAGTTGGATGCACACCCACTTTGTTTCGGTTGGAGCTTTCATACACTTATAGCTCTAGTGCATCCGTTGCATGGCAATCCCTACTCACTCACATTGATATCTATTGATGGGCATCTCCATAGCCCGTTGATACGCCTAGTTGATGTGAGACTATCTTCTCCTTTTTGTGTTCTCCACAACCACCATTCTATTCCACCCATAGTGCTATATCCATGGCTCACGCTCATGTATTGCGTGAAAGTTGAAAAGGTTTGAGAACGTCAAAAGTATGAAACAATTGCTTGTCTTGTCATCGGGGTTGTGCATGATGTGAATATTTTATGTGGTGAATATGGAGCATAGCCAGACTATATGATTTTGTAGGGATAACTTTCTTTGGCCATGTTATTTTAAAAAGACATGATTGCTTTATTAGTAGGCTTGAAGTATTATTGTTTTTATGTCAAATTATAGACTATTGCTTTGAATCACTCGTATCTTAATATTCATGCCATGATTAGATACATGATCAAGATTATGCTAGGTAGCATTCCACATCAAAAATTATATTTTTATCATTTACCTACTCGAGGACGAGCAGGAATTAAGCTTGGGGATGCTGATACGTCTCCGTCGTATCTATAATTTTTGATTGTTCCATGCCATATTCTACAACTTTCATATACTTTTGGCAACTTTTTATACTATTTTTGGGACTAACATATTGATCTAGTGCCCAGTGCCAATTCCTGTTTGTTGCATGTTTTTTGTTTGGCAGAATATCCATATCAAACGGAGTCCAAACGGGATAAAAACTGACGGAGATTTTTTTTTGAAATATATGTGATTTTTGGGAAGAAAAATCAACGCGAGACGATGCTCAAGGGGCCCACGAGGCAGGGGGGCGCGCCCCTGACCCTCGTGGCCACCCCGTAAGGCGGTTGATGCCCTTGTTTCGCCACAAGAAAGCTAATATCCGGATAGAGATCGTGTTAAAATTTCAGCCCAATCAGAGTTACGGATCTCCGGGAATATAAGAAACGGTGAAAGGGTAGAATCCGAGAACGCAGAAATAGAGAGAGAGAGACAGAGAGACATATCCAATCTCTGAGGGGCTCTCACCCCTCCCACGCCATGTAGGACAAGGACCAGAGGGGAAAACCTTCTCCCATCTAGGGAGGAGGTCAAGGAAGAAGAAGACGAAGGGGCCCCCTCTCCCCTTCTCTTCTGGTGGCACCGGAACGCTTCCGTGGCCATCATCATCACCGCAATCTTCACCAACGACTTCACCGCCATCATCACCAACTCTTCCCCACTCTATGCAGCGGTGTAACCTCTCTCTTACCCGCTGTAATCTCTACTTAAACATGGTGCTCAACGCTATATATTATTTCCCAATGATGTATGGCTATCCTATGATGTTTGAGTAGATCCGTTTTGTCCTATGGGCTATTTGATGATCAAGATTGGTTTGAGTTGCATGTTTTATTATTGGTGCTGTCCTATGGTGCTCTCCATGTCGCGCAAGCGTGAGGGATCCCCGCTGTAGGGTGTTGCAATACGTTCATGATTCGCTTATAGTGGGTTGCGTGAGTGACTGAAACACAAACCCGAGTAAGGGGGTTGTTGCGTATGGGATAAAGAGGACTTGATGCTTTAATGCTATGGTTGGGTTTTACCTTAATGATCTTTAGTAGTTGCGGATGCTTGCTAGAGTTCCAATAATAAGTGCATATGATCCAAGTAGAGAAAGTATGTTAGCTTATGCCTCTCCCTCGTATAAAATTGCAATAATAATTACCGGTCTAGTTATCGATTGCCTAGGGACAAATAACTTTCTCGTAAGAACAAGCTCTTTAATAAAACCAACTTAGTTATTGCTTTATCTAAACATCCCTACATTTTGTTTATGTAATCTTTATTATCTTACAAACCTATCCAACAACACCTATAAAGTACTTCTAGTTTCATACTTGTTCTAGGTAAAGCGAACGTCAAGCATGCGTAGAGATGTATCGGTGGTCGATAGAACTTGAGGGAATATTTGTTCCGCCTTTAGCTCCTCGTTGGGTTCGACACTCTTACTTATTGAAAACTGTGGCGATTCCCTATACTTGTTGGTTATCACACCTCTGGCCCTCGCCAAATTATAGGGAGGCAAGTTTGAAAAGCATACTGAATATGCCGCCTTGTAGCCTCCTATTCTCCCTGACGGCGTCAGCTAGCTGGGCTCAAACATCTTTTAGTTCTTCGCCCAATTGGGTATGGGAATCCTGCAGCTTATTCTTTTCATCCCTGACCCGCGTCAGCACACGTTCGCCTGCCGCATGTTTCCTTTTGGCCTCTTGTTCACCAACCTGGGCTTCCTTCAGTTTCCCTCTCAGTTGCTCTACTGATTCTGTCAGCAGAAACACAACAGTATTAATACAGCTGGTATATGATTATAACTTTTTCTGACGGGGAGAAGCATTACCAGGAGGTGCCTCCTTGGATTTTTCCAATTCGGCGGTAACCGCAATTAGCTGAGTCTGACACTTTGCTAGCTCTTGAGATAGCAGGCTATTCTTCTCCATAAGTGCCTGATTATACAATGATCCTTAAATCAGTTGTATCAACTGCTTTAAGTCTCGGGGGCTACTGGTATATGATTATTAAATCTACACTTACCCGCATATCTTTTAGATGCTGGTCCGTGGCTCTGGCAAGTCCATCCTGAGCAGCTTGGATGTACGCATCGGCCGAGCTGAAGGCATCAAATGCCTCCTTTGAAAAGTCGGGGTCACGGAGAACGGCCCTCCGACGATGATGATTCGTGGCGCTCTCCACTTCAGAGTTCGTAACAGACATATCGTCCGAATCCTCTACGGAAGGACAGTCCGGCACCACTCCCACGTTAGGCCCTGTCTTGAGGGCAGGGTCTGGAACCTGACTAGTGGAGGCACGACCGGCAGGATCCCCAGACATAGTCCGGCGGACACTTTTCCTGATAAGAATGCGGCAGATGACATCACGATTTGATGTGGAGACTAGGAGGCATATTTTTAAAAGAAAGCCTTACCTCTTTGATGAAGGTTCTACCATATTATTGTTCGCCTTTCTCTTCGAAGATGTGCTCGGCGCGGGCACCGCTCTCCTCGGAGATGCTTCTGGTGCACGTTGCAGCATTGAGCGCCTCCCATTTGGAGCACTAAATAGTGCGGTGGGTGAGGCATAATAAGTAATCTCTTTCGAAGAAAGTGTCTCTTAAAATTACTTACATGCGAAGCAGGAAGGAGGCCGGGATAATCGGCAATGATGGGCACTTCCGTACCATCATAGGTCGTCTGGTAGAATACTCCATTCTCAAGCTCCACAAATACGTCCGGATCTTCTTCGAATCCGGGGTCAAGGTCCCGGTTGTGACCCTCCGGCTGGGGGGCGGGGCTATGGATCCCCTCGGTAGCCTTCTGCCATTCCTGTTGCGTGTGGATAGGTTACTATCCAGTAGAAATGATTCAGGGAGATGATTGAGTAAAATGGTGGGATTGGAACTTACCCAGCTAGGAGGATTATACATGGAAAATCCATCCCGACATTGGAGACGAGTGAACTCCTCCATCTCCCCTTTGTACAATTCGGCCAATATTTTGGCCAAAGCGGCGGGGGTTTTCGGACCCTTCCGACCACAGCGTGAGGCGTCATCTTACCCATTATAGTGCCACATGGGAATCCCTTTGTATTGGAGTGGTTGGACCCCCCGCACTATAGAAATCACCATTACCTCAATTATTGATAATATGGACTGGGCGAGCATCTTAATCTTGCCCATCAACTGACTGACTTCCGTGCTATCCTCCTCCTCGAGGCTCCGAGGGCGCCAACTATGGCGTTTCTTCAATGGAGCGCTTGGAAATTTGGGGAGACCCATCCAGACTGGGTCAGGAAGAGCGACGTCGTCAATATAGAACCATTCGGAAGGCCACTCTTCGAATGCCTTCTTCGGCGTGCCGGACAGGTATCGGGTCCCGGCGATGCGCCATACCTCGGCTCCTCCCACTTCGAATATTGATCCCCCTTGGTTACGAGGACAAGGCAGAACAATTTCCTCCATAATTCAAAATGGGCCTCACAGCCCAGGAATAGCTCACAAGAGCAACATAACCCGCAATGTGCAAGATGGAGGCAGGAGTAAAATTGTGCAGTTGGAGGCCATAATACTCCAGAAGTCCATGAAGGAATGATTGGATTGGAAATCCGATGCCTCTTAGAAAGTAGGGAACAAAGCACACTCGTTCCCACCTGGATGGATTGGGGAAATTCTCCACCTGAACCCCGCCGTTGAAGGACGTCGATCCTGCTCGGACGGGGACTAGATCCGCAGGGGGAAGAAAGCCCTGTTTTTGCAGCTTCATTAGCTGACCGTGAGACACGGAACATCTCTCCCAATCACCTTTTTCAGAGCCGTGGGGACAAGAGGAAGAGCTGGGAGCGCTAGCCATGTTGGAGTGGTTCCTCCTTGCGAGCTCTGAGGATTTTTTCGCAGGGTGCAGAATGGATCTGAGATCTAATCTCTTTAAATAGGCGCCTTTCTTGTATGGTTAGGGTGTTATGTGAAAAAATACCCCGACCTCTCGTATTCGCTCGACACGTGGAAGCTGGAGTCAGGAAGGCGTGGAAGCCGATGGGCGCAACATTAAATGGAAGGCTGATTTTTTCTCTTTAAGTCAGGGACTTTGAAGTAATCTGTGACGCCCCGAGACCGTTGCGCCAGGTGTCTTCCAGTTATTCGCTGTCGTTGCCATGTCTTTTGCTTGCGTGTTGCATTTCATCATGTCATCATGTGCATTGCATCATCATGTTTTCAAAACTTGCATTAGTCCGGGTCCCCCAGTTCCTTCCGTTGTCCGTTCTGAGCCCAGACACACTTGCACGCGCCCGCGGCATGTCCGAAATAGTATTTTATAAGTGGCCGGAAAATGTTCTCGGATTGGATTGAAAGTAGGCATGTGGTCTTATTATAGTGTATATAGACCGACTGTCAGGTTTCATCGCATTCGGAGTTCGTTTGATAGCCCAACCGTTAAACTATAGCGGCATTATAGCCGGTCTAATAGCGGACGTTTTCGGTCTCCGGAAACAGTCGCCAGGCCTCTCTCTTTTCTCTTCTCTCAGCCTGAGGCCTTCTGCACAGCCCACTACCACTCACCGTCAGGCCCTACCTAACCTCTCGTCAGCCCGCGGCCCTCCTCGCGCGCGCGTCTGAAAAATTGTCCCGGACCCGACCCGAGTAGTCGTCACCGCTGTGTCCGGATCATCCCCAAACATCTACAAAACGTCTCCGTTTTCTTATTTGGACTCCCTAGCTATATTATTCGCGATCGTCCGATTACAATCGGAGGGTCCAACCACAATCCTATTTCCATATATATAGTCCAACCCCTGCCAAATCAAGCCAACCCTAATTTCTAGGGGGTTTGTCCCATCGCCGTTGCCTCTCCACCAAATCCCTCTCGGGATCCATCCCCTCCTCGATTTCACACTAGCCAACCAAAACCAATCCCTCCCGATCCACCCATTCCACCAGCGACCAGAGGATCCCGAGCCATTCTGCAGCTGCCTCCTCCAATCATGGCGCCGCCAGCCAGGGAAGTCCACCACCGGAGCACCAGGAGCACTCCAGCCCCTCCTCCCGCGCGCCTCCGTTCAGCGGCTGCCGACGAGTAGATGAGTCGCTGCCCGTCTCCTTTTCTTCCCCTGTTTTCCTATCTTTCCTCCTCTAATCTCTTCCCCCTCATTTGATTTCTTCTATGCAGGATACGAAAGGGGCTCGCCCCTGATGCCGTGGCTGCCGACGACCGAAGCTGCCGTGTGCCCTCTCCTTCCTGGCCCTGCCTTCCCCGTCGGGGTTGACCTCCAGCGCCACCAAGTCCCTCGCGTCACCTCCCTTCATTCCTAGCTACCCAGCGACCCTGCGTCCCTGACGAAGCCCGCGCCTAGTCCTCGCAAGACGCCGCCCGGAGTAGGCCGCCTCCGCTCCTCCTCAACCCCGCCATCTTCAGCCTCCGCGTCAAGTACGCCGCCTGCTGCCATCGTCCCGGTGAACCACGTCGACCCGCCACGTCCCGTGCCTGCCGGCGCCCCGCTTGCTCCTCCCTGGCGCCTGAAGCTTGTTTCGCCGGTCGCTGCTTGCTCTGTTTCGAGCAGAGGAGAACGCTAGTGCTTCGCTTCGTCCCTCCTCGACCTCCTTCGCATCGGATCGTCGGTCCCGACCCTCCCCGTTCGTTGCCGGACTTCCCATCTCGCCGGAGCCCAAGTCCTCGCGCCCAAGCCCCTTGCCGGCCTTCCCTTGCTTCCGCATGCGAGAACAACGGAGCCGTGCCCGCGTTGACTTCTCGTCGCGTGGCCCAGATCCGCCAACCAGCCTCCTGGACCGCAAAGCCAGCGCGAGGCCCCCCTCCTCCACCGAACGGGCCAAGGCCCATGGTGAGCAGCTCCTCCAGCCCAGAGTGCCTTAGAATCGGCCCGTAGGTGTTTTATCCTTTGCACGATTTTTATCATTTTTCCAGGGTTTTGCAATTTTGCAGAAGGGTCCCTAAACTTCATGCGTATCTTAATTCACAATCTATGCATCATATGTAAAAACTCTATATATGAAAAATGCTTAAAATTGTGTCTAGTTTCATAATATCACTTTCACCCATGTTTGAAATGTTTAAAATGTTTTTTGTTTATATTTGCTTAAATGCCATGCTAAAATACTTTAATTCATAACTAAATAACCGTAACTCCGAATTTAATAAACTTTATATGTAAATGAGGTAGAATTTTGCCTAGTTTAACATGGTGGCCTTACTTTGCATGTTTAACAACTATAAAATATGGTTTAAGGCAGAACAGCACCAAAACCTCAAATATGCACATGAGGAGTCTCCAAACTTGTTGTTTGTTGTTTCGGCCTCATTTAAACTTGCCTAGATAGGTAGTTTTCTTTTGCTTCACCCCTTGGCATGTTAATCAACATTTAATTTTGTTGGGTACATAAACGAGATCGAACTAAATAACTTGAATGTGGTGTTTCGTCAATATGCAACGGAGTTGCATGTTGAGCTCCACTTAATTTGTAGGATTGTTTGTGCATTTTGCCATGCCATGCTTCATTAAACCGGACATGCATCATATTTGTTGTGCATCATGCCATGTTGTTGTAGTGGTTGTTTACTATGTTGTGTGCTTCTTTCCGGTGTTGCTTCTTCGGGTTGGATCCGGTAACGTCGTGTTGGGAGGATTGCTTCGGCTACGTCCGTTTGTCTTCTTCATGGACTCGTTCTTCTTCCTTGCGGGATCTCAGGCAAGATGACCATACCCTCGAAATCACTTCTATCTTTGCTTGCTAGTTGCTCGCTCTTTTGCTATGCCTATGCTGCGATACCTACCACTTGCTTATCATGCCTCCCATGTTGCGAAGCCAAGCCTCTAACCCACCTTGTCCTAGCAAACCGATGTTTGGCTATGTTACCGTTTTGCTCAGCCCCTCTTATAGCGTTGTTAGTTGCATGTGAAGATTGGAGTTTGTTCCTTGTTGGAACATGATTATTGTTTTTGGGATATCACAATATCTCTTATTTAATTAATGCATCTATATACTTGGTAAAGGGTGGAAGGCTCGACCTTATGCCTGGTGTTTTGTTCCACTCTTGCCGCCCTAGTTTCCGTCATATCGGTGTTATGTTCCCGGATTTTGCGTTCCTTACGCAGTTGGGTTATAATGGGAACCCCTTGACAGTTCGCTTGAATAAAACTCCTCCAGCAATGCCCAACATTGGTTTACCATTTGCCACCTAGCCTATTCTTTCCCTTGGGTTCTGCAGACTCAAGGGTCATCTTTGTTTTAACCCCCCGGGCCAGTGCTTCTCTAAGTGTTGGTCCGAATGGGCAGCCTGTGGGCCACCTCGGGGAAACTCGAGGGTTGGTTTTACTCGTAGCTTGACCTATCTGAGTGTGCCCTGAGAACGGGATATGTGCAGCTCCTATCGAGATTTGTCGGCACATTCGGGCGGTGTTGCTAGATTTGTTTTACCATTGTCGAGGATGTCTTGTAACCGGGATGCTGAGTCTGATCGGATTGTCTTGGGAGAAGGAATATCCTTCGTTGACCGTGAGAGCTTGTGATGGG